>NC_081533.1:25353441-25653441 GCF_030273125.1 Centropristis striata
CGAAACAACCTTCGGGAGGTAGTTTCAGATCGCATTTGGACAGATGTGTCTCAGTCTGAACCGCTCCAAACACTCAGATCGGTTTTGACTGTCCGTGACGTCACTCTATGCGGCACGCGTAGCGCCGGCAGCGCGGAGACGAGGTGTCCACCGGCAGCCGCGCCCGACTCATACGGGCCCGACGGGGGCGTCCATCTGCCCGGTTTCTCCCCTGAGATGTTCTGCACCTCTACTGGACAGTGATAAGGCCAATATACTGAGGTGACCTGCCTCCATCATGTTTGTTGTTGTTGTTCTTGTCGCTGTCGCAATTATATGACATCAGACGATCTGACGCCGTTACTATGGCAACCTGTCAGATCAGTCAATAATGCGGCCCAGTCTGAACAGAGCCATATCCGATTTGGACGCTTGCTAAAAAAAAGTGTGGACAGTCAGCCCTAAAAATCTGATTTGAGTAGGAATCTGATTTGAATCAGATTTGCCTGCAGTCTGAACGCAGCCTTAGAGACAAGTGAGGTACAGGCAGGCAGGTGACTGTAATCTAGAGGTTAGGTGATCCTGAGCACAAGGGAAGAGGTGTTAGCAGATGAGGAGCTTTCAAAAGATATGGCCAAGTGACTACCAGTGTAGTTGGTACAACAATCTGGCAAAGAGTGAGTGAATAACCATGGTTCTTGTGCTGCAGCTGATGAGTAGATGAGAGGCAGGTGTGTCAGCAGGGAGGAGTTAATAGCTGATTATAGGCAGCTGAGTGGAGAGTGGAACAGAGAGCAGGAAGGAGGCCCCACACACACACACACACACACACAAAAGGAAGGGAAAAACACCAGAGAAAACTGGGAAACTGAGGCTTAATGCCCAGATCATAACATTAACCCTTATGCACCCCTTGGTACATTGTTTGCATTTTTCAATTAAAAATACTCCATAAATTGCCTGTGTTAATACTAGTGGGACAATATTTTTGCAAGGATTTCAGTTCTTTATCAAATTTTAATTTCTAATAATAGGGCTATAATACACACACAGAGAATACATAACCCCATACAAACAACAGTAGCCTACTTTCTTTTTTTTTAAATACCTACATATACCTATAATCGTGTAGCTTGCTTGGCTGGCCCTTTCTTCAGCTAAAATTAACTCTTAACTCTTCTCTGGAGGAGGCTCTGACAGCTGTGCTGCAGTCCTCTGAGGGTGCGGAGGAGATGTCCCGTAGGACTGACCCCTGGATTCCACTGGATGCGTAACGGCTGCAGATCCGTCGTCGGAGCCGTTACGCACCCATTATAATCAATGTGTGAGATTCCACCGACTGCAGATCCGCTGCGTAATGAGTCCGACAACGCAGGGCCATCCGACAGCCCTCGCAACACTTGCGCAGAGCTTCTATTTTTGTCGGACGACGGAGCACGACGCATAAATTCAGCACAGAACAGATCGTTCGGGACAGGAAGTCGTGCACAGACACAAAATAAAACATCCGGTATATTTTCAAAATAAAGTACCTCGGGCGGATCGTATTTCATAACTTGAAGACCTGAAATCAACAGGTTAGAGGTTTTCACTCGTCTTTTCACCCCACTGACACCGCTCACTCCGGTGCTTCTTGTAAACAAACAGAGATCACTAAGGCTTGTTAACAAGAGGCTCTTGTTAACAAGCCGGCCGACCTCGTTAGCGCTCGCTAAGACGGAGTCGCTGGATTTGTCTCCATTCATTAAGGAGGAGATGTTGATTATCTTCCAGTTATATCAATTGATTAGGCGTGAATTCGCGAGATCTCGTGCGTCCTCGGGACTCTGCTGTCCGCAACAGCTCCGACACAGACGGATCCGGTGGGTGTTGACGGACTGCGTAGATACGCAGCCGTTGCGGACGGACCCCTTTCGGAGTCGTTACGCATCCAGTGGAATCCCAGCGTGACACAGGCATTGAGGAGACATCAGGGAAGGCTTCATCTGAATTTGAACAAGATAGGTCCTCCAGCTCCAACTCAAGTGAGGACATGGAGGAGGAGTCCGCTGCTGATCAGGTTCAACAACCTCTGAGTCTATCCATGAACACTGAGTTGATTTACCCTCAGATGGGAAGCTCTGAGTTTTCGGTTCATGAAAGCTGATCTGAGTTAGATCAATCAACTCCGAGGAGGTTCACTCTGAGTTACGCACTGCACCAATACCATAAAAAGGCAGCACATATGGAGCCGCGATATTACGATTCACCATGGCAACAGGTAAAACAAATGGTTGAATTGAGATCCTCACGCAAACGTACGGTGAGTTAGAACACATTTTTAGAAAGAAAAAAAGGCAACACAGTTGCAGCTGCAAAGGAGAGAGAAGAATTACATTTAATCAGCATTTACACCCTTGAATGCAGCTCCAGGCTTGACTCCTCCCCCTCAGCCAACCCCCTAATCAGGGCTAAAAAAAAGGCAGCTGGGAGCCCTGCTCGGCCTCTGCCTCATTCCCTCCTCTGTCAGTGGTGTGACTGCTGTTTGCCAACAGTCTGAACAGTGTGTTACAGAAGCCTGCTGTTCCATTAGTCCCTGGGAGTAGAATTCCTGCTAGAGGTGGTGAGTAGGATGAGCTACAATATCCACAATTGCAGCATGGTGAACTAGGAAACTATGTAACTTGTGGTCGTCTTTTTGTAGATTCACCTGCTGCTGTTCTGCTTGTATTTGTTTTCATATTGGTTAATTCCTTTAACCAACTGGGTTGTGTTTGTTGTTTAATTAATTCTTTTTCATTTTTCTTTCAGCAAGTTGAGTGTCAACTGAAGGGAGGCTAGGCACTTATGGTGGGGTCCCTTCACAGTGTGTGTGTGTGTGTGTGTGTGTGTGTGTGTGTGTAAATAGGTTCACCAGGGACACGTGTGGATTTCCACCAGTTTGCTGTGAGTTGCTGTGCTGCACTAAGTGAGTATTGGTGGCACCCCTGGGCACTCCTTGTAGTAGACTGCCTGCCTCAGTTGACCTCGGCTTAGCTCTTATTTTCATTTGTCATGATTTACTACTGGCAGTTTGTATATTTTAAGCAGAGAGAATATATTAAAGAATTGTTTTAAAGAAAAATAATTTAATAAACATACTTAATTGTCATTCTGGTTTTAATATTCTGTGCATTAACTTTTCTCCCTTCTTTAGCCTGCCATTTTAAATAAAAACTTTATCATTTTGAAACACGTCTCTGTCCTATTT
Source organism: Centropristis striata (assembly GCF_030273125.1). NCBI lineage: Eukaryota > Metazoa > Chordata > Actinopteri > Perciformes > Serranidae > Centropristis > Centropristis striata. The sequence goes on from NC_081533.1 coordinate 25,356,650, forward strand.
GTAGCAGCAACGAACCTGTGAGTCCTTATAATAATCTTGGGCTTTCCATTGTATTTCCTGGGGTACAATTCCCCAGGTGGTGTTGTAGCAACTATCTAACACTGTCCAAATTAACCCCGCTCCGCTACAATATTACAGGTGAAAACTGGCAAAATGTTATTGAACCTAAATTTTATTAATTTAGTTGTAATCCTGCCGGCGAAAGACTATAACAACATAGTTCAAACAGGTAGGACTGAGGTGTATTATAATTACACTTTATTTTTTCTTTATGAGGGTTCACATACATGACACTCAGGGAGGGGACTGAGAGAAACCGCTTGTTGAAGAAAACCTGGGTTAGGTTCTCAGAGTCAGTTACCATGGCAACCCAGCCAGAACTGAAGTTACCTCCGTTTCTGGAATGGAAGACCCAGAGTTTCCCTCATTTCAGGGTTAACAAGCTCAGGGTTTTCAAATAACATGCTACTTGGAACAGGCCGCTGGGCTTCAATCCCTGAAGAGACTGTAGTGGTGGGTTGTCTGTACTTTGAACTAATCTTTTATATGACTGGGGAGTAATGAGTAGTCTCAGTGAGTGATTCGTTCATTGTCACGCAGTACTTCCCTCGTCACATGGCAACTGCATAAGCTCAGTCGGGACAGGAAACAGAAATTATTGGTTCACGTCACAACTCAACTATGCGTCCTCAAGTTTGAGTCTCTAGTTCATTTGTCACATGACGGCTGTAGAGGCTCAGCCCAAAGTACAGTACAGTGGTTCATTCAAGACCGGTGATTCATACCAATCGGCCTTTTGTCACGTGACCGCTACCTAGTCACTGTAGAGTAGCTGAATGATTCCTTCACGATGCATAACAATGGTGCACCAACAGCAACCCAGTGGTCCCAGTACTGTACAGTCCCTGGTTTACACATCAATTGGTTTTGACATTTGTGTATTATACTTTGTCAACTGAAGCAAACCATGTTGCCTTCAGTGTTCGAAAACTGCGCTCCTTCTTTACATCACCCTTAAGAGGGCTACATCGCCACACTAATTAAAATGAACAAAATTACTTTAAAAAAAAAAAGATTTGTTCAGTTTATCATCCGAGAGTAGGTGATCCGAGCCCAGCTGACAAACAGAGGGACAAGATTGCTGCCATCCGGGGGTTTCTGTGATTTGTGGAGCGCCCGCCTCCTCTCCTTTTCATTCCCAATAACAATCCCTAGTTGCCCCAGTGATGGCCCTAAGATGTCGCTTGCCACGCATACCAGCAGCAGCCACAATGGTGACTAAGGTCCAAGGCAAAGAAGCAGAGCAAAAGGCCCCAGACCTTTCGCTGTCATGTGCAAAATGCGCATCCCTTGCCCCTCTTCAAGGGCCAAGTGCAGCAAGTATTTATGCAAAGGACACATGAAAATGATCTGCAGCTCCTGCTCCACTGACTGAACTTTCTCACCGACACACGCTCAAATTGTTTCTTAAAAAACATAGTTCTCACTTGTTGTTTTTAGCCTCGAACTGCATTTTCAACATAAAAAACCATAACCATAACTTGCCTGCATCATGTGAATGCAACCGATGTTTGTTTGCATCTATCTTTCTGCTTTGTCACTCTGCACGCCACAAAGAGCACTAAAATAACAAGTAGGCCTCTCATGGTCAGCCAAATTGTCATACAGCTAGTTGTGTCACCAAATTAGAGCACTGTGTGAGTGGTGTGGTTGTTGTGTGGTCAGTGATTAACAGGACTAGGGTTAGGGTTTTAAATATAAAACCGACCATCTTTAAACCTTGTTTCCTGCGCACAGTGATTTTAAGCTCCACAATAGTCAGACGAAACTATGCAAAAGGATGACCTAAATTATTAGAGTTTTACTTCCTCCAGCCTCAGTTAGTACTGGTATTGAATTATTACTCTAATTATCGCTGTTACTTAATGGCTGACTTGTTTATTGATAATAAGCAAACTGAATTAAACTGCTACCACAGATGCTCTGAGGAATTGTTGTCTGTTTGCTGAATTATCAGCTGAGTATGATATCTCTCAGCTGTCTGGTTCAACGGTGATTTCTTTCTCAAAAGCATTGACTATTTTTCGAAAAAGACAAAACACACCTCAAGTGAGCTTAAAAACATTTATGCGCATTTACGAAAGTTTAATTGAATTTTGGTGTTTCACCAAGCTTTTCTCATGCAAAATTTCAAAATCAGCATAGAAATTTGTGTCGGAAAAACGACTACTGTGACACCGCTGGCACAGGTTGCTGATGAGGGTTACTTTTAAATTCGCCATATCGTGTCATAATGATAACTGCAGGGTCAGCCAGTTGGCATATAATCAAACCGGCAAAATCTTCTTACACCTTGCTCTTTCGGTTCCTGTGGAAGAGCGAGTGAGGAACATAACACTTGTTTTACAGGAAGAGACAGCAGTGGTGTCTGAGCACGAGTGAGGTGAAAATTGCATGATGTGTTAGTCTAAAAATGTGAACTAAACACGTACTTGGTCATAAAGAAAAAATAAACAATCTGTTGCTTGATGTTTTGGAAAAACGGTGTAGACGCTAGCCAGCAGGCAGCAAATAGCAACAGCAAAGCCTCAACCACAGGAAGGTGGTTTAGAGCCATAACCACACACCTCAAAGGTCTAGCAGGTTATACAGGTAAAGAAAGATGCTACTTAATAACTTTCCTCGCCTAGAAACCAAAAGAATCTGCCGAGTTCTTTTGTATTTGCTGAGGCAGATTAATCTGGTCACACTCCCATTCAGACTGACATCCAGCCAAAGAAGACCTGGGCAGGCCAATCATACCCGTGTATCTTTTATAAGGCATGTTTGACAGGATGATTCACATCCAGCACATCTCACAGAACTCAGAACAAACTGTCAATCTAGGCAGCAATGATCAAATATGAATTAAGATATGTTAATGTGTTGGTTGTTTCTTGCGTAAAATGTCTTCAGAAACACATTTTAGTGGCTGTAATTTGAGGAAGACTACGTCACTTTGTTGCTTCATTGCTTCACCCTTTGATGGAAATCTAAAATTAGGGGTGGAGGTTTCAGTTAAAACTGCTACGCCTTTTTTTTTTTTTGCTGTGTTTCTGCCTGTTAGTAATTGGGTGTAACATGCAGTCGAGTTGCCATCTAAAAATACCAATAATGTTTATAATCAGTTATTTCTTTGTGAGCTCTTTATGACATAAAATGACATAAATATAAACATTAGTTTCATTAAAGTGCTGCATTAATGTCTCAGTCACTTGAATGTGATTTCTCAACATTATGACACACAATGATTATCACAAAAATGATCCAAACTACAGGTGTAAAGGAACCCAAAGAGTGTTGAGAGAAAAATACCTTTAAGTCGTACTCTGGATGCTAAGGTTGCATAAACCTTGTTTTTTCTGAAAGCATGCATGTGGTCAGTGTGATGCATTAGAAAAGAGCCCGCCTCTTTACATTAAAGGCAGCGTTACTGGAGCACAGTTCATTTGTGGACCTTGCAGAGCGGCAGTCACACGCACCATGAAGAAGTTCATCTTGATAACAGCTTTACTTCTCTGCAGCCTCAGTAAGTCCTGACACTGAATTACACAAAACTGCATCAGTCTTATTGTATGTTTAAAGTTCTCTAATTGAAAAGTTCTGACGTCTCTGCTGTTTGTTTCAGGCTGGATCTCTGTCTCAGGTTCTGAGTCTCAGACTGTGGAGGTCCAGGCTGGTGAAGGAGTCACTCTGACTTGCTCCAACACGTCCACACAAGAGGTTCAGACATCCTGGTTCAGACTGGTCCAGGGAACTAAGCTCGTCTGTATCTCTGCTATGGCAAACTCCAAGAGTAGTGTGAACTTCTGTGATGGATTTGAAGGTGGAAACTTTAATATGAGTTCCAACATCTCCACCGTCTTTCTCAAAATCAAACAAGTGAATTCATCGGACTCTGGACTGTATTTCTGTGGATTTACTCAAGGTGGAAAGCAGACTTTCTGTGTGACACGTTTAAAGGTTAACGGTAAGATCAGTCTCTTCTGTAGTAATAATAGTCTTAAAACAACATCCTTTATGCAACACAGTCAATTTTATAATTTTAATTAAATGAGAGACTTTATCTTTTATTGCAGGCAGCGATGAGTCAGGTGATGACACGGAAAACGACTTTAAAAGTAAAATTCTCATAAAGATTTCTCATTGCACAGGTTATCAGATGCTTGAAGGCAAAACAGTTAAACTCAGTTTGTTTCAGTGTTAATTTTGTCAGGTTTTAAGCCTCCGAAGGTAAATGATTTAAATGTTTTTCTTTTGGTGGCCATTCTTCATTTATTAATGCTTTTATATTTAATAAAGTATATATTTTCTCATTTTTTATCATTGTCTTCTAACAACACAGACAACAATCTGACTGTTTAAACAGAAAAGAAATGTGACAATATTGCAAATACGTCCAAATCAAATGAAGACTCATTTAACCTTTATTTTATACATGATGACAGGGAAAACAAGCATAACAGTAAGATTCTATAAGATCTGCCATTGTTCATATTATCAGATGTTTGAATGTAATTTTAGTCTGTAAAGGAAAGACACAGAATAACTTGATGATCTTTCTTGTTGAAGAGTCTGACAGAATCACACAGCTGACGAGTCCCATCCTGGCCGCTCTGACTGCTTTACTTGTACTTGTCATCATTGGTCTGGTTGTTAAAGTCAGGAAGCTTCAGACAGGTACTTTACATGAAAAACATTTAGTTTACCAAAGACAGTGACTAATTAACTGACGAGATCTTTTGTTTCTGTCACGTAGCGAATAAAGAAGAACAGAGTCCAGAGCACGGAGAGGTGAATATGGTTTTAGTGTATGTGTGTGTGTGTGTGTGTGTGCGTGTGCGTGTGTCTGTGTGTGGGTGTGTGTGTGTGTGTCTGTGTGTGTGTGTGTTTGTGTGTGTGTGCGTGTGCATGTGTCTGCGCGTATGTCTGTGTGTGTGTGTGTGTGTGTGTGCGCGTGCGTGAGTGTGTGCGTGCGTGTGTGTGTGTTCTTTTCGCTTTTATTTTATATTATTTAATAGTTCCATTTTTGACTCTGTTTCAGTCAACTTAACGAATACCAATTAAAATTTATAATTGAAAATAAATAAATATATATTTTGCACTTACTCCTGCTCCTTATTGACTTCAAAAACACTTTTGAAGTTTTATGTATTTATAAATTAATATTGGCCACGTATTAATATTAGTATCCACCCTTGAGAACTGTGTGACTTTATTGTGGGAGATAAAATCATGTCAAGTCACCACATTAAGACTGTAAATCCTCTTTAACAGAATGCGGCCTCTGATGACCTGAACTACGCAGCAGTGACATTTCGAACAGCGAAGCCAAAAAGAAGAGAGCTGGAGCCAAATGTTATTTATGCTGCCACCAGATAGACTCAGGAGGCACCTGGAACTGATGCTGCATCAGATTAAATAGGCGTTGTAGCTTTTGTATGGCTTGCTTGTGATAAGAATATAATAAAGATCTGATGTTTATCCATTTGTTTTTTTTTAAAGATCATTTTTTAGGCATTTTTATGCTTTATTGACATTGACAGAGTGAAAGGGGGTGATAGAGGGGAAGACATGCAGCAAAGGGAGCTCAGGCCGGATTCGAACCCAGCTCTGCCGCAGCAAGGCCTCAGCCTACATGGCAAGCGCTCTACCAGTGTGAGCCACCGGGACACCGTTGTTTATCCCTTTGTAAGCGTCTTACTTGCCATATTTTATAAAAATATAAGTGAGTGAGGTACACATTCGTTGTTTGACAGGAAGAGACAGCACGCTGTGGTCTGAGCACAAGGTTTCTACATTTATCATCTGAAAAGAAGAAGTAAATGCTGGCTGGTAAATACATTTTTTTTAAAAACTCAACAAACTTCAGGCTGTTCAATTTCTATTTGGTTTACTTTTTTTGTGCAGGCATAAAGGTTGTACACATCAATTATGTTTTATTTTTATGCACTTATTAAACATAGATTGCACAGAACTGCTGCAAACTCTTTTTAGTTCTACTTTAATATACATATTCGATGCAAAAAATATTCACAAAGAGGGGAACCCAAAAAGCAAACGAGCAAAAAACGAACTTCAAACACAAAAATTAACTTCAGCCTAGATTTAACATTTTAAATTTGACTGAGCAATGTTGTTAATGATGACTGCATCTCTTTACCCTCTGGGCCCACTGTGGATATTTTCAGCCATTTCAGTCATTTTTCACTTTTGTTTTGGCAATAATTTTGGCTGTGATACTGCAAATGACATGATTTTTGAAAGACGGATTTTTTTTCTTGATATATTTTGAAATTCAAATTAAATTTTTTCTAATGGGTCTATAATACACTGTGTACAAATGTACTAACTTTTCAGGCCATTCGGACTGAAGATGTCCACTTCCAAAAAAACACTATAAAAACTTTACAGATTAATATTTTTTTGGTCATTTTTTTTTAAAACTTTTTTTGTGCAGGCATAAAGGTCGTACACATCAATTATGTTTTATTTTTATGCATTCATTACACATAGATTGCACAGAACTGCTGACAACTCTCTTTTTAGTTCTACTTTAATAAAAAAAAACACTATAAAAACTTTACAGATTAATATTTTTTTCTACTTTTTTCTGCATAAACCTCTTAAACAACTTCTCCCCTGCTCAAAACTACCAAATATTCAAAGATTTTGAGGATTTTAAACCTTTAAATGCCAGTTTGAATACATGATGTCACTGTTTTTAAAAGAAAAAACACACAACAATGTAGTTATTTTCCATATAATAAATTATTTTTGGCTGGGGCTTTATTTTATTATCACAGCCTTGGATATGTCAAAGATTAAGAACAAAATTGATTTTGATTTATTTTTAGTTCTTGTGTAGTGTCAGATTTTAAATGTAATACCCTTTTATGGCCTCTTGAGGCAACTTCCAAAAACTGCTATGAAAATATTTCTGATATTTTTTTCAACTTTTTGGGTTTGAATCTTACAATCAACTTCAGTCCTAATCACAACTACCAAACATTTAATTCTGTTTTAGGATTTTAACCCTTTAAATGCCAGTTTGATAAAATGATGTCACTGTTTCATTTTATGAAAACACACAAATGCCATTTGATGACAAAAAAATGTCCCATTCTATCACATTAAATCCACATTTTTTCAAACAAATAACAGATAAGTTTTAAATGGAACACTGGACAACACTGAGAAGCATACAACTACTAACACAAATCATTATTTGTTTATAATAACATATAAACATAATATTTTCAGGATCAACAAAACATGCAAATTGAATGGAACTGTAACTACATATGTTATATACAGTTATATACATATATGTACAATACTGTGTGTGTGTGTGTGCGTGTGTGTGTGTGTGTGTGTGTGTGTGTGTCAGCTTGTCATCAAACCTGATGTTGGCGTTGATCAGCCTGAATTTTGTGTGGTTCATAGAAGCCCTGAAGATGGCACGGCCAGTGTGGTCATCCCAGAGGCTGCGTGTAGATTCCCCCTTGGATCTGTACGCTCCAGCCAGAATCAGGAGCCCGATGTATGCCTGAATATCTGTGGCATCAACATCACTCCAGTTTGCTACTGACCGTCTCCCCTGCAGGTTTGTCTTCTGAACAATGATGCTGATGATTTCAGCAGCGAAAAATAAATCAAAGGAGGATTTCACGTCATGGATACGGGTGGTGGCATAGTTGGTAGGACCTGGAATCAAACCTCTGCCAGGAGCAACGTAGCGCAGTCTAGCATCATTAGAGGGAAACCAGATTGGCCCATTTTTTGATGTCCACTCACTGACAAGATGGGCAGGATCCTCTGTGTCCTCCCCACTCAAAGTGGAATCGTCAGAGGAAGATAACTCCACATCTTCTGAAGTTGATTCACCTTCTGAGGATGAGTCCTGCAGCTCGCTGTCGGTTAAAGGCTGCATCACCATTTCCCTAGCTTCTTCCACAGTATTTTCTCTTCATCTTTCTTTCTTGCTTGTCACAGGAATAATGACCAGCCAGTCAAGCTACACACATTTATAGCTTTGACAGCAGCCAGGTGCACATCAAGAAACTTTTTTTCATTTTTAAACTTTTTTTTGTTTTCTCCACAGACCTCTTTGAAGTGCAGCAAGATCAGGGGCCAATGTTTTTTTTTACTTAAAGGAGTGAATGCTTGGCTGTGTATGACAGCATGCTAAAGAGACATTATCAAAGGACTCTGAAGTTCTACAATAAGGTCAAGCTGGGTCAAGTTGAAAGTTTATCTGAAAGAGCACATATCAAAGAAAATGCCACGAGAACACACTTGATCCTGTCTTTTAAAAGACAGTTTTTAAAGTGTTTTTTTGGAAGGGCCTGAAAGGGTAGAGGATTTTAAATCTGACACAACACAAAAACTACAAATGCATCAAAATCAATTTTGTTCTAAATCTTTGACATATCCAAGGCTCTGATAAAAACAAAAGCCACAGCCAAAAATTATTTATTATATGGAAGATAACTACTACTTCTTCTTTTTTTTTTGCTGTGTTTCTCCCTGTTAGTAATTGTGTGTAACATGCAGTCAAGTTGCCATCTAAAAATACCAATAATGTTTATAATCAGTTATTAATTTGTGAGTTCTTAATGACATAAAATGACATAAATGTAAACATTAGTTTCCTTAAAGTGCTGCATGAATGTGTCAGTCACTTGAATGTGATTTCTCAACATTATGACACACAATGACTATCACAAAAAAATCCAAACTACAGGTGTAAAGGCACCCAAAGAGTGTTGAGAGAAAAATACCTTTAACTGGTACTCTTCATGCTAAGGTTGCATCAAACCTTGTTTTTTCCTGAAAGCATGCATGTGGTCAGTGTGATGCATTATAAAAGAGCCCGCCTCTTTACATTAAAGGCAGCGTTACTGCAGCACAGTTCATTTGTGGACCTTGCAGAGCGGCAGTCACACGCACCATGAAGAAGTTCATCTTGATAACAGCTTTACTTCTCTGCAGCCTCAGTAAGTCCTGACACTGAATTACACAAAACTGCATCAGTCTTATTGTATGTTTAAAGTTCTCTAATTGAAAAGTTCTGACGTCTCTGCTGTTTGTTTCAGGCTGGATCTCTGTCTCAGGTTCTGAGTCTCAGACTGTGGAGGTCCAGGCTGGTGAAGGAGTCACTCTGACTTGCTCCAACACGTCCAAACATGACAGTCCGACATACTGGTTCAGACTGGTCCAGGGAACTAAGCCCGTCTGTATCTCTGCTATGGTAAAGTCCAAGGGTAGTGTGAACTACTGTGATGGATTTAAAGGTGGAAACTTTGTAATGAGAACCGACATCTCCACTGTCTTTCTCACAATCAAACAAGTGAATTCATCGGACTCTGGACTGTATTTCTGTGGATTTTATGAAGATGGAATTTACACTTTCAATGTGACACGTTTCAAGGTTAAAGGTAAGATCAGTCTCTTCTGTAGTAATAATAGTTTTAAAACAACATCCTTTATGCAAAATAGTCAATTTTATAATTTTAATTAAATGAGAGACTTTATCTTTTATTTCTTTAACAGGCAGCGATGAGTCAGGTGATGACACAGAAAACAACTGTAAAAGTAAGATTCTCATAAAGATTTCTCATTGCACAGGTTATCAGATGCTTGAAGGTAAAACAGTTAAACTCAGTTTGTTTCAGTGTAAATTTTGTCAGGTTTTTAAGCCTCCGAAGGTAAATTATTTAAATGTTTTTCTTTTGGTGGTCATTCTTCAGTCATTTGTGCTTGTATATTTAATAAAGTATATTTTTATCATTGTCTTCTAAAAACACAGACAACAATCTGACTGTTTAAACATAAACAAAATGTGACAATATTGCAAATACGTCGAAATGAAGTGAAGACTAATTTAACCTTTATTTTATTAAAAGGCAGCAGTGAGAAACATGATGATGGGGAAAACAAGCATAACAGTAAGATTCTATAAGATCTGCCATTGTTCATATTATCAGATGTTTGAATGTAATTTTAGTCTGTAAAGGTAAAACACAGAATAACTTGATGATCTTTCTTGTTGAAGAGTCTGACAGAATCACACAGCTGACGAGTCCCATCCTGGCCGCTCTGACTGCTTTACTTGTACTTGTCATCATTGGTCTGGTTGTTAAAGTCAGGAAGCTTCAGACAGGTACTTTACATGAAAAACATTTAGTTTACCAAAGACAGTGACTAATTAACTGACGAGACCTTTTGTTTCTGTCACGTAGCAAATAAAGAAGAACAGAGTCCAGAGCACGGAGAGGTGAATATGGTTTTTGTGTATGTTTGTGTGTGTGTGTGTGTGTGTGTGTGCTTGTGCGTGTGCATGTGGGTGTGTGTGTGTGTGTCTGTGTGTGTGTGTGTTTGTGTGTGTGTGCGTGTGCATGTGTCTGCGCGTATGTGTGTGTGTGTGTGTGTGTGTGTGTGCGTGCGTGCGTGTGTGTGTGTGTGTTCTTTTTGCTTTTATTTTATATTATTTAATAGTTCCATTTTTGACTCTGTTTCAGTCAACTTAACGAATATATATTTTGCACTTACTCCTGCTCCTTATTGACTTCAAAAACACTTTTGAAGTTTTATGTATTTATAAATTAATATTGGCCACGTATTAATATTAGTATCCACCCTTGAGAACTGTGTGACTTTATTGTGGGAGATAAAATCATGTCAAGTCACCACATTAAGACTGTAAATCCTCTTTAACAGAATGCGGCCACTGATGACCTGAACTACGCAGCAGTGACATTTCGAACAGCGAAGCCAAAAAGAAGAGAGCTGGAGCCAAATGTTATTTATGCTGCCACCAGATAGACTCAGGAGGCACCTGGAACTGATGCTGCATCAGATTAATATGCGTTGAGCTTTTGTATGGCTTGCTTGTGATAAGAATATAATAAAGATCTGATGTTTATCCATTTGTTTTTTTTTAAAGATCATTTTTTAGGCATTTTTATGTTTTATTGACATTGACAGAGTGAAAGGGGGTGATAGAGGGGAAGACATGCGGCAAAGGGAGCTCAGGCCGGATTCGAACCCAGCTCCACCGCAGCAAGGCCTCAGCCTACATGGCAAGCGCTCTACCAGTGTGAGCCACCGGGACACTGTTGTTTATCCCTTTGTAAGCGTCTTACTTGCCATATTTTATAAAAATATAAGTGAGTGAGGTACACATTCGTTGTTTGACAGGAAGAGACAGCACACTGTGGTCTGAGCACAAGGTTTCTACATTCATCATCTGAAAAGAAGAAGTAAATGCTGGCTGGTAAATACATTTTTTTTTAAAAACTCCTGAAGTGCACTGAGCTCAGAAGAAGCCCCTTTTCAACAAACTTCAGGCTGTTCAATTTCTATTTGGTTTACTTTTTTTGTGCAGGCATAAAGGTCGTACACATCAATTATGTTTTATTTTTATGCATTCATTACACATAGATTGCACAGAACTGCTGACAACTCTCTTTTTAGTTCTACTTTAATAAAAAAAAACACTATAAAAACTTTACAGATTAATATTTTTTTCCACTTTTTTCTGCATAAACCTCTTAAACAACTTCTCCCCTGCTCAAAACTACCAAATATTCAAAGATTTTGAGGATTTTAAACCTTTAAATGCCAGTTTGAATACATGATGTCACTGTTTTTAAAAGAAAAAACACACAACAATGTAGTTACTTTCCATATAATAAATTATTTTTGGCTGGGGCTTTATTTTATTATCACAGCCTTGGATATGTCAAAGATTAAGAACAAAATTGATTTTGATGCATTTTTGGTTCTTGTGTAGTGTCAGATTTTAAATGTAATACTCTTTTATGGCCTCTTGAGGCAACTTCCAAAAACTGCTATGAAAATATTACTGATATTTTTTTCAACTTTTTGGGTTTGAATCTTACAATCAACTTCAGTCCTAATCACAACTACCAAACATTTAATTCTATTTTAGGATTTTAACCCTTTAAATGCCAGTTTGATAAAATGATTTCATTTTATGAAAACACACAAATGCCATTTGATGACAAAAAAAAATGTCCCATTCTATCACATTAAATCTACATTTTTTCAAACAAATAACAGATAAGTTTTAAATGGAACACTGGACAACACTGAGAAGCATACAACTACTAACACAAATCATTATTTGTTTATAATAACATATAAACATAATATTTTCAGGATCAACAAAACATGCAAATTGAATGGAACTGTAACTACATATGTTATATACAGTTATATACATATATGTACAATACTGTGTGTGTGTGTGTGCGTGTGTGTGTGTGTGTGTGTGTGTGTGTGTGTCAGCTTGTCATCAAACCTGATGTTGGCGTTGATCAGCCTGAATTTTGTGTGGTTCATAGAAGCCCTGAAGATGGCACGGCCAGTGTGGTCATCCCAGAGGCTGCGTGTAGATTCCCCCTTGGATCTGTACGCTCCAGCCAGAATCAGGAGCCCGATGTATGCCTGAATATCTGTGGCATCAACATCACTCCAGTTTGCTACTGACCGTCTCCCCTGCAGGTTTGTCTTCTGAACAATGATGCTGATGATTTCAGCAGCGAAAAATAAATCAAAGGAGGATTTCACGTCATGGATACGGGTGGTGGCATAGTTGGTAGGACCTGGAATCAAACCTCTGCCAGGAGCAACGTAGCGCAGTGTAGCATCATTAGAGGGAAACCAGATTGGCCACTCACTGACAAGATGGGCAGGATCCTCTGTGTCCTCCCCACTCAAAGTGGAATCGTCAGAGGAAGATAACTCCACATCTTCTGAAGTTGATTCACCTTCTGAGGATGAGTCCTGCAGCTCGCTGTCGGTTAAAGGCTGCATCACCATTTCCCTAGCTTCTTCCACAGTATTTTCTCTTCATCTTTCTTTCTTGCTTGTCACAGGAATAATGACCAGCCAGTCAAGCTACACACATTTATAGCTTTGACAGCAGCCAGGTGCACATCAAGAAACTTTTTTTCATTTTTAAACTTTTTTTTGTTTTCTCCACAGACCTCTTTGAAGTGCAGCAAGATCAGGGGCCAATGTTTTTTTTTACTTAAAGGAGTGAATGCTTGGCTGTGTATGACAGCATGCTAAAGAGACATTATCAAAGGACTCTGAAGTTCTACAATTAGGTCAAGCTGGGTCAAGTTGAAAGTTTATCTGAAAGAGCACATATCAAAGAAAATGCCACGAGAACACACTTGATCCTGTCTTTTAAAAGACAGTTTTTAAAGTGTTTTTTTGGAAGGGCCTGAAAGGGTAGAGGATTTTAAATCTGACACAACACAAAAACTACAAATGCATCAAAATCAATTTTGTTCTAAATCTTTGACATATCCAAGGCTCTGATAAAAACAAAAGCCACAGCCAAAAATTATTTATTATATGGAAGATAACTACTACTTCTTCTTTTTTTTTTGCTGTGTTTCTCCCTGTTAGTAATTGTGTGTAACATGCAGTCAAGTTGCCATCTAAAAATACCAATAATGTTTATAATCAGTTATTAATTTGTGAGTTCTTAATGACATAAAATGACATAAATGTAAACATTAGTTTCATTAAAGTGCTGCATGAATGTGTCAGTCACTTGAATGTGATTTCTCAACATTATGACACACAATGACTATCACAAAAAAATCCAAACTACAGGTGTAAAGGCACCCAAAGAGTGTTGAGAGAAAAATACCTTTAACTGGTACTCTTCATGCTAAGGTTGCATCAAACCTTGTTTTTTCCTGAAAGCATGCATGTGGTCAGTGTGATGCATTAGAAAAGAGCCCGCCTCTTCACATTAAAGGCAGCGTTACTGGAGCACAGTTCATTTGTGGACCTTGCAGAGCGGCAGTCACACGCACCATGAAGAAGTTCATCTTGATAACAGCTTTACTTCTCTGCAGCCTCAGTAAGTCCTGACACTGAATTACACAAAACTGCATCAGTCTTATTGTATGTTTAAAGTTCTCTAATTGAAAAGTTCTGACGTCTCTGCTGTTTGTTTCAGGCTGGATCTCTGTCTCAGGTTCTGAGTCTCAGACTGTGGAGGTCCAGGCTGGTGATGAAGTCACTCTGACTTGCTCCATCACGTCCAAACATGACAGTCCGACACACTGGTTCAGACTGGTCCAGGGAACTAAGCCCGTCTGTATCTCTGCTATGGTAAAGTCCAAGGGTAGTGTGAACTACTGTGATGGATTTAAAGGTGGAAACTTTGTAATGAGAACCAACATCTCCACTCTCTTTCTCACAATCAAACAAGTGAATTCATCGGACTCTGGACTGTATTTCTGTGGATTTTATGAAGATGGAATTTACACTTTCAATGTGACACGTTTCAAGGTTAAAGGTAAGATCAGTCTCTTCTGTAGTAATAATAGTTTTAAAACAACATCCTTTATGCAAAATAGTCAATTTTATAATTTTAATTAAATGAGAGACTTTATCTTTTATTTCTTTAACAGGCAGCGATGAGTCAGGTGATGACACAGAAAACAACTGTAAAAGTAAGATTCTCATAAAGATTTCTCATTGCACAGGTTATCAGATGCTTGAAGGTAAAACAGTTAAACTCAGTTTGTTTCAGTGTTAATTTTGTCAGGTTTTTAAGCCTCCGAAGGTAAATGATTTAAATGTTTTTCTTTTGGTGGTCATTCTTCAGTCATTTGTGCTTGTATATTTAATAAAGTATATTTTTATCATTGTCTTCTAAAAACACAGACAACAATCTGACTGTTTAAACATAAACAAAATGTGACAATATTGCAAATACGTCGAAATGAAGTGAAGACTAATTTAACCTTTATTTTATTAAAAGGCAGCAGTGAGAAACATGATGACGGGGAAAACAAGCATAACAGTAAGATTCTATAAGATCTGCCATTGTTCATATTATCAGATGTTTGAATGTAATTTTAGTCTGTAAAGGTAAAACACAGAATAACTTGATGATCTTTCTTGTTGAAGAGTCTGACAGAATCACACAGCTGACGAGTCCCATCCTGGCCGCTCTGACTGCTTTACTTGTACTTGTCATCATTGGTCTGGTTGTTAAAGTCAGGAAGCTTCAGACAGGTACTTTACATGAAAAACATTTAGTTTACCAAAGACAGTGACTAATTAACTGACGAGATCTTTTGTTTCTGTCACTCAGCAAATAAAGAAGAACAGAGTCCAGAGCACGGAGAGGTGAATATGGTTTTTGTGTGTGTGTGTGTGTGTGTGTGTGTGTGTGTGTGTTCTTTATGCTTTTATTTTATTTTATTTTAATTTATTTTATTTAATAGTTCCATTTTTGGCTCTGTTTCAGTCAACAATAAATATATATTTTGCACTTACCCCTGCTCATGAAATTCAAAAACACTTTTGAAGTTTTATGTAATTATAAATTAATATTGGCCACCTATTAATATTAGTATCCACCCTTGAGAACTGTGTGACTTTATTGTGTGAAATAAAATCACGTCAAGTCACCACATTAAGACTGTAAATCCTCTTTAACAGAATGCGGCCTCTGATGACCTGAACTACGCAGCAGTGACATTTCGAACAGCGAAGCCAAAAAGAAGAGAGCTGGAGCCAAATGTTATTTATGCTGCCACCAGATAGACTCAGGAGGCACCTGGAACTGATGCTGCATCAGATTAATATGCGTTGAGCTTTTGTATGGCTTGCTTGTGATAAGAATATAATAAAGATCTGATGTTTATTCATTTGTAAGTGTCTTACTTGCCTACTGCAGAGCTTAAATTATCAGCATTTCCTAAAATAAAAATAGAAGTGAGTGAGGTACACATTCGTTGTTTGACAGGAAGAGACAGCACGCTGTGGTCTGAGCACGAGGTTTCTACATCTATCATCTGAAAAGAAGAAGTAAATGCTGGCTGGTAAATTTAAAAAAAAAAATAAACAAAAAAAACTCCTGAAGTGCACTGAGCTCAGAAGAAGCCCCTTTTCAACAAACTTCAGGCTGTTGAATTTCAATTTGGTTTACTTTTTTTGTGCAGGCATAAAGGTCATACACATCAATTATGGTTTTTTTTATGCACTTATTACACATAGATTGCACAGAACTGCTGCAAACTCTTTTTAGTTCTACTTCAATATACATATTTAAGACATTAAATATTCACAAAGAGGGGAACCCAACAAACAAACAAAAAACATGAATTTCAAACACAAAAATTAACTTCAACCTAGATTTAACATTTTAAATTTGACTGAGCAATGTTGTTATTGATGACTGCATCACTTAAACCACGATACAATGACATCATGTCATTACATTACTATGACATCAAGTTCAGTGTGGTGATGTGTGTCCTTTCTGAGTGTAGCAGTCTCCTGAGCATGAGCAAAGGGCAGTGCACTTGAGAGCAGCCTTTTTGCACTTGCAGTGTGTCGTACACTCCATATCTAACATTAGTTGAAACAACAACTTGAGTTTAACAGTGTAGAAACACATTTTAGTGGCTGTAATTTGAGGAAGCATACATCACTCTGTTGCTTTTTGCTTCACCCTTTGATGGAAATCTAAAACAAGGGGTAGAGGTTCCAGTTAAAACTGCTATGCCTGTTGTACGCCATATTGTTGCAGTGTTTCTGCCTGTTAGTAATTGTGTGTAACATGCAGTCGAGTTGCCATCTAAAAATACCAATGTTTATAATCAGTTATTACTTTGTGAGCTCTTTATGACTTAAATGACATAAATGTAAACATTAGATTCATTAAAGTGCTGCATGAATGTGTCAGTCACTTGAATGTGATTTCTCAACATTATGACACACAATGACTATCACAAAAAAATCCAAACTACAGGTGTAAAGGCACCCAAAGAGTGTTGAGAGAAAAATACCTTTAACTTGTTCTCTGGATGCTAAGGTTGCATCAAACCTTGTTTTTTCTGAAAGCATGCATGTGGTCAGTGTGATGCATTAGAAAAGAGCCCGCCTCTTTACATTAAAGGCAGCGTTACTGCAGCACAGTTCATTTGTGGACCTTGCATAGCGGCAGTCACGCACCATGAAGAAGTTCATCTTGATAACAGCTTTACTTCTCTGCAGCCTCAGTAAGTCCTGACACTGAATTACACAAAACTGCATCAGTCTTATTGTATGTTTAAAGTTCTCTAATTGAAAAGTTCTGACGTCTCTGCTGTTTGTTTCAGGCTGGATCTCTGTCTCAGGTTCTGAGAATCAGACTGTGGAGGTCCAGGCTGGTGGAGAAGTCACTCTGACGTGCGCCAACATGTCCAACACACCAACTAGCATAGAGTGGTTCAGAATGATCAACAGAACCAAGCCCAGCTGTATCTCCTCTCTGTACAAGGCAGACAGCAAGGCTTCATACTGTGATGGATTTCAAAATGGATTTGAAATGAGCTCCAACAACATAACTGTCTGTCTTAAAATCAAGCATGTGGATCTATCTGACTCTGGAGTGTATTTCTGTGGGTTTTACATCAACTCATATACAGTCATTACCGATGCAACACATTTAATCGTTCAAGGTAAGATCATGGTTAAACCTCTTTTTCTCAATATATTACAGTAGATCTCAAATGTGTAGTATGAAAACAGCGTAAAGACCAACAAGAAATGAAGTTGTGTCAAAACAACAATTATCCCCATTCTTTTTTTAAGGAAACGATGAATATGATGGTGAACTGGATTGTACAACTGAAAGTAAGGTTCTTCGACTAGATTTTGCAAGTTACCACGGAGACAGTTATTAATCATGTCTAAAGCATATTAAACAGAGTTTTATTCTATTAATTTTCTCATAGATGAGCCTAATGGACTGACAATCCTCATCAGTGTGATCCTGGGTTTTCTTGCTGTTTCCCTCACTATAGCTGTCATTGTCCTGGTTGTTAAAAACAGGAAACTTCAGACAGGTACCGGTGATATTTAGTTTGTTGAACAATCCAAAGGACAGTATATGGTCAGTTATGATAAACTAATCAGACTTTTGTCTTTTGCTGTAGCTGTAAATGGAAAACCACAGCAAGAAACAAACAAGGTAAACCCAGCATCAATGTATATAAACTGTGTGTCGTGATTTTAAAGTAGCATTTGAACACATGATAAGTCTGTAATAGTCCTGAGCTGCTGCATGTGGTGTCAGACAGTTTAGCTCAAAGTAAATTTGTTCCCATTAAATCATAATGTAAATTATAATTTCAGTTGTGATCTGGAATTACAATTATATTTGCCAAGGGGCTGTTTTTTTCAGCTTTGTTACTCTGTCAGCAGGATTACAGAAACACTACTGGCCTGATATTATGAATCTTAATGGAATCAGTACCGCTCATTGTTCAGATGTAAAGATATATGGGTCAGCCGGCCCAATAGTCAGATAATACAAACTGGAAACTGTCAATGGTCTTCTAGGAAATAAATTATTTTAAAATGCTATGATTAAGGAATAGTTAGGTTTAAGCAGGAAAAACCACGTAGTTAGGATTAGACAAAGATCACTTCTTTGGACTATTGGGTCCGTTGGACTAATGGTAATGTAGGAAGTGTGTCGCATGGGACAACAAAGAACCCATTAAGTTATGGAGCATATGTGAATCACAGGACGGGTCGCACATTTTTTGTCACTTTCGTAACATTCTGGCATTTGTGCTGCAGTCATGTAGTTTTGGAATAATTGGAAAAATTGTTCTTGACTGGGAAAACGAACTTGCTCCCTCAAGTCTGAACATGAACATTTCAAGAATAGTGGAAGACGTGTTTCAGCTGTGATCTTTGAACTCTAAACTGATAGTTGAGGTTCATTCAAATAGAAAAATAAGGTGGTTTTACTAGCATTTCGCTCAATTCATCTATTCTTCCAAAGGCTCTAAAATGTGTTGTGTGACCTCGGATCAAACAGAGTTTTTCTTAGTTTTAATATAAATTGTGCAACACAGTTGGGATTATATTAAAAATATTTTTGTTATTCTGACTTCTATTAAACTATGGTTAACACTCAGCCTCAAGGATTATTAGTGGAACTATCTACACATCCACTAATTTGTGTGTGATACAGTGTGTGACTCTTAAATACTCTTATTTGCAGAATCTGGGTGCAGATGAACTGAACTACGCAGCTCTACGTTTCCAGGCAAAGCCAAAAAGAAGCCACAGGCCTGCATGTGAGAGAGAGCTGGAGCCAGATGTTGTGTATGCTGCCACCAGATAGACTCAGGAAACATCTGGAACTGCAGCTCACAGTGGAACTAATGCTTATTATTAGGGCCTCTGGGCAATCGCACAGCTATTTTTTAATTTTTCTTAAAAAAAAATCATATGTAGACATTCAGGAAGAACTCGGGACGCTCAAAGTGAAGTCAGATCAATGATAGGTATGATGGTTTTGCCAAAAATGCTTTCTGTTCAAGGCCAGAAATTCCACCTGTCAATGTTCTGGGACATTAGCAGGTGTCAGTTAATTCTGTTGATTGTTTTGATCTGATTGCCTTTGATCTTTGATGTGATTACAGTTACAGATACACACACACACACATGCGCGTAAGCACGCACACTCCTCACACATGCATACACTATGAGGGGCATTTTATGCCATCACACTATACTAAAACGCGTGTACAGCGCCTATGCGATGACATCAAACGTCTAACGTGCGCGTGTAAATTCCATTCACTTTCAATGGACAGACAGGCGTCACGTAGGCGTCACGCAGACGCTGTACACGCGTTGTTGCGCATACGCCTACGTGACGGCTGCATGACGGGTGAACTACGCCTCAAATACGTGACATGAAGACCCGCGTGACTGTTAAGTACAATTCTACATAGGCGTACAAACACGCGTATTGCGAGTACACCAGATAACATGGGTGACGGGTGAAAAGTGCCACGAGCGAACGTAGTGGACGCCTGTGTGTGTGTGTAACGCGTGTACGCCTATAACAGTTCAGCTGTTACACAGAGTCTCATCTTCATATGGTATTGTTTATAAGAAAGCAGAACTTATAGATGAACTCCAAGCCCCCACAGAGCTGTCAGGATATTTCTATTATTTTCAGGCCCATTTTTATTTTCTTGTTAATGAAATCTCTCTCTCTCTCTCTCTCTCTCTCTCTCTCTCTCTCTCTCTCGGTTTGAATGATATGGAATTGATATTTAATGATAGCAAGGGTGAAAGGGATAATTAAAATAATTTCAGCTACTTAAAAAATAGTAATAGTAAAGTGTGACGCTCACAGCCAGTTCCCAGCTTCGCGCGCGGACATACAGTTCATTACGCACCAGCTGTAATTAGGTAGGTTTACCTGCCTGCAGAGGCAGTAATCGCTGTCACCCCTGAATATTAAGTAGCCATGCGGACCTATCTAATGAATATTCAGTAGCCATGTGGACAGCAGTCCACAATATGATTCCATCGGACCTTATATCTACACTGTTTAACCCAATTCGGCACTTATGCACAGTCCCATTATGTTTTACAGATATTTGTAGTTAGCTAATAAGGTAAAACATTTTGTTTAAGCTGCATTTTGCTGACTTTCACTCCTAAAACAGGCTAATTAAGCCTCCGGTTTTGGCCGGAAAAATGTTAAGTTTATCTGGTATGTATGAGATAGTCTTTCTCTTCATCTATAAATTCTGCTTTCACAACCCCGTATGAAGCTGAGACTCTGTGTAACAGCTGAACTGTTATAGGCGTACACGCGTTACACACACACACAGGCGTCCACTACGTTCGCTCGTGGCACTTTTCACCCGTCACCCATGTTATCTGGTGTACTCGCAATACGCGTGTCTGTAAGCACGCCTATTAATCAGACTTTATGCTGGCACAGGCGACGCGTTTTAGGCGTTTAAGTATAGTGTGCTGGCATAAAATACCCCTGATACATACACATGCTTCAAACACACGCACGCACGCGCACGCACGCACACAGTAACTTTATGTGATTTTAATTACACACACACACACACACACACACACACACACATTTTGAGGTTAAAGGGCATAGTTTGAAATCTCTGAAGAATTTCATCATAGTGTACACACACCGGCAGTAGCCCCCGTGGCCCTTTCAAAATTTCCCCACAGGAAATTTTCTAGTTCTAATCTGCTATTGGGGTTTTATGTGTGAGTTGAGTATGGGTTGATTTACTGACAAAAATAAATACATTTGGAATAATGTTGTTGTATTTAATGACTCTCTGTCTCAGTTAAAGTGTCCGTCTTTCTTATTTTGTTTTTGGAGAGGAAAAAGAGTGTGCTTGATGCAGGACTAGTCAGAGAGGAGACTGATGGCTGTCAGACTTATTTACAAGAAGAGTGAAATGGTTTGTGAAGGAAGGATTGAGTGACGTGTATATCACTTGTTTGGCAGGAAGAGACAGCTCAGTGTGGTCTGAGTACAACTGAGGTAAAGATCATGAGGTCTCTGAAGTCACAGTTCTGTGGAGAGTTTAAAAGGAAGCTGTGAAAGCTGACCAAATTGAGCTATATAGTCATATATTCACACAGAACAAGAAAAGTGCTCCCTAAAACCTGTATATCAATCTCTTTTCACACTGTTAAATCTCTTCACTCCTGCATTTAAAACCAAACAGACAGGACTGATGCAAACACTTTATTATTGGGTCAGGGGGAGACTCTACTGGTTGAAAATAGAAGGGAGGGAGGTAAGGTGAGGAGTGGATGGGTCAAACAGCAGACTTTCAACTAAGGGAACGGGATTTGTGTCCCATGTGAAAACAAAAGTAAATGACTTCCTACGTAACTTGTGTGGCTCATGTCACCATCGTAACTAGTTCACTTCTGGCATTTATTTACATTCATTCATTTTTCACTTTTGTTTTGGCAATAATTTTGGCTGTGATACTGCAAATGACATGATTTTTGATTTTTTCTTGATATATTTTTAAATTAAAATTAAAATTTTTCTAATGGTTCAATAAAACACTGTGTACAAATGTACTACCTTTTCAGGCCATTCGGGCTGAGAATTTCCACTTCCAAAAAACACTATAAAAACTTTACAGATTAATATTTTTTTCAACTTTTTTCTGCATAAATCTCTTAAACAACTTCCGCCCTGCTCAAAACTACCAAACATTCAAATATTTTGAAGATTTTAACCCTTTAAATGCCAGTTTGAATACATGATGTCATCGTTTTTAAAAGAAAAAACACACACACAACAATGAAGTTATTTTCCATATTATTTTTGGCTGGGGCTTTATTTTATTATCACAGCCTTGGATATGTCAAAGATTAAGAACAAAATTGATTTTGATGCATTTTTAGTTCTTGTGTAGTGTCAGATTTTAAATGTAATACCCTTTTATGGCCTCTTGAGGCAACTTCCAAAAACTGCTATGAAAATATTACTGATGTATATTTTTTTCAACTTTTTGGGTTTGAATCTTACAATCAACTTCAGTCCTAATCACAACTACCAAACATTTAATTTTATTTTAGGATTTTAACCCTTTAAATGCCAGTTTGATAATATGATGTCACTGTTTCATTTTATGAAAACACACAAATGCCATTTGATGACAAAAAAAATGTCCCATTCTATCACATTAAATCTACAAACAAACTTTTTTCAAACAAATAACAGATAAGTTTTAAATGGAACACTGTAAAACACTGAGAAGCATACAACTACTACACAAATCATTATTTGTTTATAATAACATATAAACATAATATTTTCAGGATCAACAAAACATGCAAATTGAATGGAACTGTAACTATATATGTTATATACAGTTATATACATATATGTACAATACTGTGTGTGTGTGTGTGTGTGTGTGTGTGTGTGTGTGTGTGTGTGTGTGTGTGTGTGTGTGCGTGTGTGTGTGTGCTGTAAGTCCGAATAGGCCTACTGAATGATCAACTAAAATAAAATAAAATCACTAAATATATCAGACAAGCCAATGAATTCATTCAGAAAAAATAGGCTCAATAAAGGCTCATACCTTGTCCAGGTTGTCAACACCTCCCTTGCAGTGGTTGTACTCTGTGATGATCACAGGTTTCCTCTTCTCATCGTCTGTCACAGCTGGCTCTCTGTGTTCACTGCTGAGGAGGATCACGTTCTTCCCCCATTGTGGGATGTAGCTCACTGCTGTGGTGTTGTTTGTGAAGGCAAAGAGAGAGGAGAGGATAGCTCTCTCCCTCATCTGCAGGAGTTTGGGTGGAAGCTCGGGCTTGTTTCTCCAAATTGTCCCGACCAGGGCCACTTTCCTCTTCAAAAGCTCCTGCACAAGTGAAAAGGAGGTAAAAAAAAATGGTCACATGTGACAGTGACCCCTTCAAGCCCCTTGGTCATGTCCAGGATGACACGCTTGCCCTGGCCCACCTCCACAGCACTGTCAGCAGCGTTAAACCTGCCATCTCCAGGCATATGAAGCTGCAACGTCGGCGGTGACCCAGATCTTAAGGCCATACTTTGCCGGCTTACTTGGTGTAACCTATGTAGACTCTGCGTTGTGTTTGTAGAATGTAGAAGAATCCACACTGGCTGTCTTTTGGTCAGATTTATTCTGGTAAAACTGGTAAAACAAAGGGGACATTCCTGGTCAGCCACAGACACGGCACAGCGCACACATCCAGTCATCCTCATCACATATTGATAAAAGCAAATTAGCAACCTAGCATGCTAAGCTAATTAGCATGATCTAAGCACTTTCTGTACATTGGAGTGAATAAGCATTTATGACAGTGTAAATATTGTCGCTACATTACACGGGGGCATATATGCATTATCACATCGACATTGTATGAAAATGAAATATAATTACAATAAACAATCAAAATATGTGTATGACTGGGTGCGACTCAACCTACCACGGGCACGCTCCTCGTGCACTGACACAGCTCAGTCACGTACAATGGTATATATATACAGAGGAGACGCCCACTGACCAATCAAAACACAAAACTTCAATATATCTTGGTGGTATTGGTTGATTAAATCATGGCAAGTGGAATCACCCAATAACTCTGTTACATTGGCATATACTGCCGAAATTTGCAGCGGCCTCTGAAGGGGACAAGCTGCTCATCCACACAGACGTCTTCTTGGGGGTTGAAGAGCATTGGAAGGTGATGTGTCCACATCTCCCAGACAGAGCGGATGGGGGAAAGCGTGTTGTTACGGCCCCAGCCGTATAGTCTGTGGTTGTGCGTGTGTGTCTGCGCGCATGCGTGCGTGTGGGTGTTTGCTCCATCCCCTCAGGCTGCTAGTGAAGGATGATTGGAGTTTCCGGCGACCACGGGAGCCAATCAGATTCGGCAAGTAGGCTGGCTGGAGCTTCAGTCAAGAGCGACTGGATCTGATGTGAACCGTCGCCCAAACCTTTGTCTGTGCTCGGCTCTTCGTTGTGTTGCATACTGTGATTAGTTGTGGTTGTTCTTGAGTTTCTGTGTAACAGTTAAACTGACCCTGGTTTTTGTTGTTATTTTATTTTGTTAAACCTTTAGCCTGAAGGGTCCTTTTGTTTGTACGTATATCATACTGTTATTTTATTTCTTATTAAAACACCTCTGTTAAATCCATTACATCTGGTTTATGTTACCTCCTTTTACCCCTTTAAGAGCTGGTGGACGTAACACGTGTCCTCTCTGTGGCGGGAAGGTCTGGTCAGCTTGTCATCAAACCGGATGTTGGCGTTGATCAGCCTGAATTTTGTGTGGTTCATAGAAGCCCTGAAGATGGCACGGCCAGTGTGGTCATCCCAGAGGCTGCGTGTAGATTCCCCCTTGGATCTGTACGCTCCAGCCAGAATCAGGAGCCCGATGTATGCCTGAATATCTGTGGCATCAACATCACTCCAGTTTGCTACTGACCGTCTCCCCTGCAGGTTTGTCTTCTGAACAATGATGCTGATGATTTCAGCAGCGAAAAATTAATCAAAGGAGGATTTCACGTCATGGATACGGGTGGTGGCATAGTTGGTAGGACCTGGAATCAAACCTCTGCCAGGAGCAACGTAGCGCAGTCTAGCATCATTAGAGGGAAACCAGATTGGCCCATTTTTTGATGTCCACTCACTGACAAGATGGGCAGGATCCTCTGTGTCCTCCCCACTCAAAGTGGAATCGTCAGAGGAAGATAACTCCACATCTTCTGAAGTTGATTCACCTTCTGAGGATGAGTCCTGCAGCTCGCTGTCGGTTAAAGGCTGCATCACCATTTCCCTAGCTTCTTCCACAGTAAGATAAGATAAGATAAGATAAGATAAGATAAGATAAGATAAGATAAAACTTTATTGATCCCTTGGGATGGCTCCCTCAGGGAAATTGAGTTTCCAGTAGCAAACAGGTTAAAAATCACACTGTATCAAAAGTAAGAAAAAAACGTAAAAGAAAAAGAACAATTTACATACAATAAATAAATATGAGATGTATGGGTTTTTAAATAGTCCTTATGTATTTCTTATTGTATTTGTTACTGCTCCTTCCTGTCCTCTGTCCTCTGTCTTCCTGTTATTCCTCCTCCCCCAACTTGAGGAGTTGTACAGTCTGATGGCCTGAGGGACAAAGGAGTATTTTCTCTTCATCTTTCTTTCTTGCTTGTCACAGGAATAATGACCAGCCAGTCAAGCTACACACATTTATAGCTTTGACAGCAGCCAGGTGCACATCAAGAAACTGTTTTTATTATTCAGGGTTTTTTTTTACTTTTTTTTGTTTTCTCCACAGACCTCTTTGAAGTGCAGCAAGATCAGGGGCCAATGTTTTTATTTACTTAAAGGAGTGAATGCTTGGCTGTGTATGACAGCATGCTAAAGAGACATTATCAAAGGACTCTGAAGTTCTACAATAAGGTTAAGCTGGGTCAAGTTGAAAGTTTATCTGAAAGAGCATATATCAAAGAAAATGCCACGAGAACACACTTGATCCTGTCTCAGAGATGAGCTCCACACTCATTTAAATCTGACACTGCACAAAAACTAAAAATGCATGATGAAAACAAAAGCGCCACCCGAAATAATTTTACTGTGGGAAAAATAACTACATTTTTGTGTGTTTTTTCTTTGAAAAACAGTGACATCATGTAATCAAACTGGCATTTAAAGGGTTAAAATCCTCAAAATCTTTAATAATTGGTAGTTTTGAGCAGGGTTTAAGAGTTTTATGCAGAAAAAAGTAGAAAAAAATATTAATCTGTAAAGTTTTTAAAGTGTTTTTTTGGAAGGGCCTGAAAGGGTAGAGGATTTTAAATCTGACACAACACAAAAACTACAAATGCATCAAAATCAATTTTGTTCTTAATCTTTGACATATCCAAGGCTCTGATAAAAACAAAAGCCACAGCCAAAAATTATTTATTATATGGAAGATAGCTACTACTTCTTTTTTTGTGTGTGTGTTTCTGCCTGTTAGTAATTGTGTGTAACATGCAGTCAAGTCCTTGCAGAGCGGCAGTCACACGCACCATGAAGAAGTTCATCTTGATAACAGCTTTACTTCTCTGCAGCCTCAGTAAGTCCTGACACTGAATTACACAAAACTGCATCAGTCTTATTGTATGTTTAAAGTTCTCTAATTGAAAAGTTCTGACGTCTCTGCTGTTTGTTTCAGGCTGGATCTCTGTCTCAGGTTCTGAGTCTCAGACTGTGGAGGTCCAGGCTGGTGAAGGAGTCACTCTGACTTGCTCCAACACGTCCAAATATGACAGTCCAACATTCTGGTTCAGACTGGTCCAGGGAACTAAGCCCGTCTGTATCTCTGCTATGACAACCTCCAAGAGTGATGTGAACTTCTGTGATGGATTTAAAAATGTAAGTTATGAAATGAGTTCCAACATCTCCACCGTCTTTCTCAAAATCAAACAAGTGAATTCATCGGACTCTGGACTGTATTTCTGTGGATTTACTCAAGATGGAAAGCAGACTTTCTGTGTGACACGTTTAAAGGTTAACGGTAAGATCAGTCTCTTCTGTAGTAATAATAGTCTTAAAACAACATCCTTTATGCAGCAAAGTAGATTTTATAATTTTTTTAAATGAGAGACTTTATCTTTTATTTCATTTACAGGCAGCGATGAGTCAGGTGATGACACGGAAAACGACATTAAAAGTAAGATTCTCATAAAGATTTCTCATTGCACAGGTTATCAGATGCTTGAAGGAAAAACAGTTAAATTCAGTTTGTTTCAGTGTTCATTTTCTCAGGTTTTTAAGTCTCCGAAGGTAAATGATTTAAATGTTACACGTAACAAAGTCTTGTTTTTCTTGCGGTGGCCATTCTTCAGTCATTTATGCTTGTACATTTAATAAAGTATATTTATTTTTTATTATTTCTTTAACAGGCATGGGAATCCAGTGTGATGTAATAAGCAAGCTGAGTGGGATCCTGGGTGCTGTCACTGTTGTCCTTGTTAGTGTCATCATTGGTCTGGCTGTTAGAGTCAGGAAGCTTCAGACAGGTACCTCCCTGGAACTACTGGATATCTGATTTTATATTTATACATTCTGCATTAGTGTGTCACAGTGATTAAATGAACTGATCAGACGTATCGTCTCTTTCATTCAGCTGCCAACGAAGAACAGAACCAACCTGATTATGAGGTGAAACAGCTTTTATGTTTTCATACTTTCAAAGGTGGTGAATTGTTTTTTTAAACTATTTGACATGTGTTTACCCTTTACAGAATGACTGTGATGTCCTGAAAGACGCAGAACTGACGGAGATGCGGAACGGGAGGACCGCATCAGAGAGAGAAGTGGAGACTCATGTGGTTTATACTGCCCGGAGATAAACACAGAGGAACTGATGACTTTATCATATTAATCTGCAGCTAAAACTAAATACTCACATTAATACACTTATATGAGACACACCTCATTGTAAGACAGGAAGTCTAAAGCAGTGAAGACTGGCTGATTCTGCATTTGTAATTTGTTTTTGCAAAACATCTTAACTGTGATGTCAATGTGTTGCAAGCCTGAATTAAAAAAACTTTCAAAAGATCAGCATTTGCATTTTTGAAGATTTATGACACCGACATGCCCATTTTTGCACTTTGCACAGTGGTGACAAACAGCTCTGTGGACGTCAGGGAGATATCTGTATCTGTATCTTTACACATATGACACGTTCAAATACTACTTCTCCATAAGCATCAAAGTGTGAAAAGCTGCATGAAGCAGTGTGACACGTTTACGTCCGCATTTGAAGCCAAACACTCTGCAGGTTGCACACTTCAACACAAACAATGGAGGGATGATGCAGCTGTGCTCCACATCATATTTAACTGACGTCGCTTTAAAATGAGGCGAGGACGTCTTATTTAGTTCAAAGCCTGTTTCCTTGACTCCTCCTCCAACGGTGTTGATGTTCATTCATCAGAAATAATGAATGGGCTCGAGAGAGAAAGAGAGAGGGGGGGATAGAGAGATGGAGAGAGAGGGAGAAAGAGAGTAATTAACTCAAACACTACACTGTAGATAACAAAGTCCATACAAACTTTTTTTTATATTAATCTAGCACTGCACATATATACAAATGCATGCACATATCCCAGGCTGTTAGGAAAATATAAATGTTTGTGTGGGGTTTTCAGTGGTATTATGTCACCAAACTGGCATTTAAAGGGTTAAGATACTGAAAATAAATGAATATTTGGTCGTTAGGGTCTCTAGCCAAATTCACATCCATGTCTTTCCAGACTCAAATGAAGCCATGACAGTAGAAAATCCTTTTGAAGCTTCAAATTCCAAAAATTTGATCATCATTTCACCCTACTAGACGTTCCTTCATTCATTCATTATCTTTAACCGCTTTTCTGAACTTGGGTCTCGATGGGCTGCAGCTGATCCCAGCTGACATTGGGCAAGAGGCGGGGCACACCCTGGACAGGTCTCCAGACTATCACAGGGCTCACACATAGAGACAAACAACCAATCACTTTCTCATTCACTCCTACGGTCAAGTCAGAGTCATCAGTTAAACCTAAGTGCATGTTTTTGGACTGTGGGAGGAAACCGGAGAACCCAGAGAGAACCCACGCTGACACGAGGAGAACATGTAAACTCCACACAGAAGAGCCGCAGGCCGGATTTGAACCTGTGACCCTCTTGCTGTGAGGGTGAAAGTGCTAGTGTTATTGATTTCACTCAACAAGTGTCAGAAATAGTTAATGGGCCTGAGAAAGAAGTAAATGACCCAACCACTGCACTAACACAGTCTACAGGAACATTTTGTTGATTTATCTGGTACTAGTCATAAAATATAAATGCATGCACATATCGCAGGCTGTGAAAAAAACCTTCACACATAATAGACATGGATGATGGGGAATGAAAACATTTAATAGGTCCTTATACACTGCCTGGTGGAGCCTACGTCCTGTTAGACTCAAACGTTACCCCAAGCCACTTACTCATGTGTTGTCTTCTGAAGAGATCTTTGTTTGTGTTGTTCTCTCAGATGTACCTTGCTTTGGAAAAAAGCATCTGTTCTTTGAAATTGTGACCTTGTAATAAAATTCCCCAGCATTTTAGTGTGGGGATTTCACAACAATGGCATTATGTCAATAAACTGGCTTTTAAAGGGTTAAAATTCTGAACATGAATGAGTATTTGGGAGTTATGATCAAGACTGTAGTTGGTTGATGATTTGACTCAGAAAAAGTAGAAAACTAGAATTACCGCATCATGATTGTAGTCCTTCGTCAATCAGTCAAGTTGCAGTTTACATCAGTGTCTGTCCAGACTCATGTGGATAATAATAACAATGCTTCACATTTGGATGTTGCTTCAAATAAGCTTTCAAACTTGAAATTTTGGATACTTTACACATAACTGCAACCCGGCAGCATCATTTTATAGCCCAAAATGTATTTTGTGATGTTACGCTGACCATGACCTTTGACCTCCCAAATCTCATCAAGGTAAATGGGATATATTTCTCTCAGGGAAAAACACTTTATTATAAATGAACTTCTAGTAACTGAGAGAGTGCTGCAGTGTGACTGATGATGCGTGAGGTCATAAAGATGAGAGTTTATTATCTGAGAGGACACAACAATGATCCCTCTGAATCTGATCACTACATGATAAAGTGAAGTAATGCAGTTTGAATGCTCTGCCACCTGCAGGCAGTGAATGTTATTTACTTTGTGTGAGTGTCACTTAGTGGTTTAAGTGTGTCTTGTTTCTATTGGATGAGGGAATTACATTTGATATTTTATAAAAAGATTAAAATAGTCTGAGAATAATCTAACGTAACAGTTTACAGTCTGCATCAACTCTTTTGTTTTTCCTGAAAGCATGTGGTCAGTGTGATGCATTAGAAAAGAGCCCGCCTCTTTACATTAAAAGCAGCATTACTGGAGCACAGTTCATTTGTGGACCTTGCAGAGCGGCAGTCACACGCACCATGAAGAAGTTCATCTTGATAACAGCTTTACTTCTCTGCAGCCTCAGTAAGTCCTGACACTGAATTACATGTAGTATATTTTATGCTACCAATGGTATAATTTATGTCACATATAATATAGGAGTTTTGCTTTAGTGCGAGAAGCCTCAGCCTGACCTTTGTTCAGAACAGAGTCTCCAGGTCAGTGGCGGTTCTACCCAGGGGCCTACAGGGGCCACTGCCCCTGTGAAGAAGCCTTTGGCCCCTGCTGTGGCCCCTGTGTCAAATTAATAATAAAAAGATCAATTTATAATGATGAATGACGGAACAATTCTTACCTGTTTTTTGTTCAAACAATATCTCATTGTGCACAAAAGGAACCCAGAATGTGTACATTGTACAATAGTTTAATTGGGCAATAAAAGTATATATATATATATATATATATATATATATATATATATATATATATATTCTCACTATACTGCACTTTCAAAAAAAAAAAAGTAATTGTGCACAAAAATGAGATTGTTGAATTTCATTGTTGTGCAAAAATAATTATTTTTGGTAAGTCTCTTTATTTCAATATGTATTTGTATCTTCCAAATATACTTAAATGAGATTTTTAAATGAACTAAAATAAAGGTTTTGAATGCCTAAATATAATTTTTGCCGTTTTTTAATGTGCCCCTCTGATTAAACACTGTCCCCTGCTTGGCCCCCACAGTAAAAATGGTCTAGAACCACCACTGCTCCAGGTACCAACCAGTTTAAACCAGAAATAAGGGGCTGTAAGATCTGGGAGTTGTCAGACATAGAGGCGTTTGAATTTTGAATATATACGAGCATAGATTGTATCCTTTTAAGGTTAAAAAGTAGATATAACAGTGTTCACGAGAGCGTGCTCTATAGGTGGAGCCATAAGCTGAAACATTTGAATTAAATAACCTTACACACAGAGAGAAAATTCAGAGAGAACACGGGCTCCATTGGAGGGACACCTTTTTTCCGCAGCCTTGAAATTGACAAAGTTCTCCTCCGCTGTACCTCGGCAGTGTATTCTGATGATTGATAATAAAGAAAAGTAAAAGGAACTTCGACTTGATCTTTAATCCACTTTTCTCACTCAGAGAGGTAGTAAATTTACACTACACAAAACTGCATCAGTGTTATTGTGTATTTAAAGTTCTCTAATTGACAAGTTCTGACGTCTCTTCTGTTTGTTTCAGGCTGGATCTCTGTCTCAGGTTCTGAGTCTCAGACTGTGGAGGTCCAGGCTGGTGAAGGAGTCACTCTGACTTGCTCCAACACGTCCAGATATGACAGTCCGACATTCTGGTTCAGACTGGTCCAGGGAACTAAGCCTGTCTGTATCTCTGCTATGGTAAACTCCAAGAGTAGTGTGAACTACTGTGTTAGAATTAAAGATGGAAGTTATGAAATGAGTTCCACTGTCGTGTAATTTGCTGGTCCAAGTTGTAGGTGAAATAGCTCATAAATCAGTCTTTAAAGGAGTCCAATTGGAAAAAATTACTTCTCTATCTTTAACAGTTATTCAAAAGCCCAGTTGGAAAACAGCTCAAAAAAACTCTCTAACAGGTCTCAAAAATCTTCAAGCAGGAGTCCAAGATGTTGTGACAACACTTTATTATCGATAAAAAGTGGAGAGAACAAATATAATACACACAAGGTGCAGTCCATAAGCTCTCTAACTCGAAATGAAACTTACATGAGGTTTTATAGAGAATTCACACACATATGTCCATCCTATCATACATATTCATTATGACCTTTCCACCAATAAAATTTGTTGATTCTTTAGATTTCTCCTCCTAGGGGCTGCTCCAAACGTCATTTTATTCAGTTAATATCCGCCCCCCTAGGTGCAGGTGGCATTACCTCATCTCCTGGCAGTGAGACACCAATATGTTTAGGGGTTGAAAATACTCAACATAAGTGGCATTACCTTATCACTATGATTTTGAGTCATTAGTAGGTTCCCACAGAGCCTTTCTATGTTTTTATTTCTCACTCATCCTCTGCTACTTGTTTTTAGCACTGTTGGTCATGCACAGAGCCTTTTTTATTTTTTTTATTTCTCACTCATTATCTGCTACTTGTTTTTAGCACTGTTAATGCTGCTTCTTGCCCAGCTGGGTAACCTTGCTCTTATCAGCTCTCCAGGACAAGCACTCTAATAAGCATCTCTGGCGAAAGATCACAGGTGTTTTTTCTGGCACAAACTTAACATTCTTATCTAGGCCTTATTTTACTTCTCCTGTCTTCCAGTACTTCTCCACATCTTAGTTAAATCTTTGCAGCATTTTGATTATACATATAACATCATATAGATCACTCAGGTTTACATTATTTAATCACAATTTGTCATACAAATAGCTACGTAGTCCCTCGAGAGAGCCTCATAAAGAGATACTAGCTAGCTCCCACCACATTATTTACTCTACACCACCTTTAAATCCAACGATGATCAAATGAGAACCGACATCTCCACCGTCTTTCTCACATTCAAAAAAGTGAATTCATCGGACTCTGGACTGTATTTCTGTGGATTTAGTAAAGGTGGAATTCACACTTTCTGTGTGAAACGTTTAAAGGTTAAAGGTAAGATCAGTCTCTTCTGTAGTAATAATAGTCTTAAAATAACATCCTTTATGCAACACAGTTGATTTTATAGTTCTGATTAAATGAGAGACTTTATCTTTTATTTATTTTATTTTAAGGCAGCGATGAGTCAGGTGATGACATGGAAAAAAATGTAAATGTAAGGTTCTCATAAAGATTTCTCATTGCACAGTGTTAGAAAAATTGCATGAGGAAACCTTGAAAATTGATAATCTGTCACCAACAGAAAAAACCTCACCATTTTTCTGCGCAGTTCGTTGATGGGGAAATGAAGAGCTGGAGACGTCCAAGTTCTCAGTTTAACAAAAGTTTTATTACAATACGTCAAAAAATGTGCACTTTACAGAGATCTCCGGGTTCAAAACTCATGTCCCTGAATACAAACAGACGTGTTTCAGTTCGTGAAGTCTGACCCACGACTCTCTCCCTGAACCCATTAAAATACTAACATTTGTTTTCAAAACATGCTGGTCGATTTCCTCCAGGAAGTTCCGCCCTCCTCACTTGCCGATTCGCCAGTCCCAATTAACACAACGGCACGTCATGCCAGCTGGGCATACGATCTTGCTGCCCTGGACAAGGCCATCCTGGCCTCTTCTCCAGAACATTCAACAAAAAACCTCCTGTCTTGTTTTGTCTTCCAAAGATAGTACGTCTACAGAGCCAAAGGATTTTTACTGTCTCACATAGATTCTAAAAGTCTAAAAAATATGAAACAGACAATGAAATACATGTAGTCAAAGTTTCTAAACCAAAATTAACACACAAACATAATCATTGTATCAAAATCATATTGTCTGACTTAATATAAATGCATAGAGATATTACACTCAAGGTTTGACCTTTGACCTGCGTCACTCACAGAGACAGAGAACAGAGACAGACAACAGAGGAGCAGAAATCAAGCATAAAATCATTTACCAATATAGAAAATAATCAATTATTTTAACAACAGGTTATCAGGTGCTTGAAGGCAAAACAGTTAAATTCAGTTTGTTTAAGTGTAAATTTTTTCGGGTTTTTAAGCCTCCGAAGGTAAATGATTTAAATGATTTTCATTTGGTGGCTATTGTTCATTATTCACTATTCGTCATTTATGCTTGTACATTTAATAAAGTATATTTTTTATGACTGTCTTCTAACAACACAGACAACAATCTGACTGTTTAAACATTCACGAAACGTGACAATATTGCAAATACGTTCCGTGTGTGTGTGTGTGTGTGTGTGTATGTGTGTCTGTTCGTTTTGCTTTTATTTTATTTTATTTAATACTTCCATTTTTGGCTCTGTTTCAGTCAACAATAAATATATATGTTGTACTTACTCCTGCTCGTTGACTTCAACAACACTTTTGAAGTTTTATGTGTTTATAAATTAATATTGGCTAACTATTAATATTAGTATCCACCCTTGAGAACTGTGTGACTTTATTGTGGGAGATAAAATCACGTCAAGTCACCACATTAAGACTGTAAATCCTCTTTAACAGAATGTGGCTTCTGATGACCTGAACTACGCAGCAGTGACATTTCGAACAGCGAAGCCAAAAAGAAGAGAGCTGGAGCCAAATGTTATTTATGCTGCCACCAGATAGACTCAGGAGGCACCTGGAACTGATGCTGCATCAGATTAAATATTTAATTTCATATTTAATAGGCTTTTGTATGGCTTGCTTGTGATAAAAATATAATAAAGATCTGATGTTTATTCATTTGTAAGTGTCTTACTTGCCATATTTTATATAAATATAAGTGTGTGAGGTACACATTCGTTGTTTGACAGGAAGAGACAGCACGCTGTGGTCTGAGCACGAGGTTTCTACATTTATCATCTGAAAAGAAGAAGTAGATACTGGCTGGTCCAAAAATAAAATAAAACTTGAAAACTGCACTGAGCTCTGAAGAGGCCCCTTCATAATGAATGCTCCTCTAGGTTCTGAAGACTAACTTGAAGCCAGTTAACGTTGTCATGTAGCAGCAGCTTTACATTAAAGGCAGCGTTACTGGAGCACAGTTCATTTGTGGACCTTGCCGAGCGGCAGTCACACGCACCATGAAGAAGTTCATCTTGATAACAGCTTTACTTCTCTGCAGCCTCAGTAAGTCCTGACACTGAATTACACAAAACTGCATCAGTCTTATTGTATGTTTAAAGTTCTCTAATTGAAAAGTTCTGACGTCTCTGCTGTTTGTTTCAGGCTGGATCTCTGTCTCAGGTTCTGAGTCTCAGACTGTGGAGGTCCAGGCTGGTGATGATGTCACTCTGACTTGCTCCAACACGTCCAGATATGACAGTCCGACAAACTGGTTCAGACTGGTCCAGGGAACTAAGCCCGTCTGTATCTCTGCTATGGTAAACTCCAAGGGTAGTGTTAACTACTGTGATGGATTTAAAGATGGAAACTTTGTAATGAGAACCAACATCTCCACTGTCTTTCTCACAATCAATCAAGTGAATTCATCGGACTCTGGACTGTATTTCTGTGGATTTTATGAAGGTGGAATTCACACTTTCTGTGTGACACGTTTAAACGTTAAAGGTAAAAACAGTCTGTTTTTAATCTAAAAAAGATTTAATAATTGTCTTAAAACAACATCCTTCATGCAACAAAGTAGATTTTATCATTTTTGATTAAATGAGAGACTTTGTCCTTATTTATTTCTTCAAAAGCTAGCAATTAGCCACATGTTTACATGGAAAACGACTGTAAAAGTAAGATTCTTGTAAAGATTTCTCATTGCACAGGTTATCAGATGCTTGAAGGCAAAACAGTTCAACTCAGTTTATTTCAGTGTAATATTTGTCTCCGAAGGTAAATGATTTAAATGTTTTTCATTTTGTGGTCATTCTTCAGTCATTTATGCTTGTACATTTAATAAAGTATATTTTTTATCATTGTCTTCTAACAACACAGACAACAATCTGACAATCTGTAAATACGTCCAAATGAAGTGAAGACTAATTTAACCTTTTTTTTTTATTAAAAGACAGCACTGAGCAACATGATGACGGGGAAAACAAGCATAACAGTAAGATTCTATAAGATCTGCCATTGTTCATATTATCAGATGTTTGAATGTAATTTTAGTCTGTAAAGGTAAAACACAGAATAACTTGATGATCTTTCTTGTTGAAGAGTCTGACAGAATCACACAGCTGACGAGTCCCATCCTGGCCGCTCTGACTGCTTTACTTGTACTTGTCATCATTGGTCTGGTTGTTAAAGTCAGGAAGCTTCAGACAGGTACTTTACATGAAAACATTTAGTTTACCAAAGACAGTGACTAATTAACTGACACAATGTTTTGTTGTGTCACTTAGAGATTAAAGAAGAACAGAGTCCAGAGCACGGAAAGGTGAATATGGTTTTGTTTGTTTGGTTGCTTAATTTTAGTTTCATTTTCTTTAGGTTATTGTTGTTTTGGCTCTGTTTCAGTCGACTTATTGGTAATAAATCCCAATTGATGAAAATAAAATTATATATATTTCCACTCACTCCTGCTTGTTGACTTCCACAACACTTTTAAAGTTTTATTTGCTCTTTATATTGGGTGGCACTGCCACAGGGCTGATAAGTAACAAGAACCTGCAGTAGGCCTGCAGCAATACTAGAATTATATTTATGGTACTTTAGAAACAGAGGAACTTTGGTGTCTCCTTCCTACAGTTTGTACATGAAAGACACCAAGTTTATTTTTTTTATTAATTATAAATATGAAAGACCTTTCCTTTAGAAAAAAACACACATTAAATGCAGTTTTATTGAAAAACATAGTTAATTTATGTATTTATGAATTAATTTTGGCCACCTATCAATATTTGTGTCACCCATCAAGAACTGTGTGGCTATATTGTGGGAAATAAAATCATGTCAAGTCACCACATTAAGACTGTAAAATGCTTTTATTTTATTTTATAGTTCAATTTTGGGCTCTTTTTCAGTCGACTTTTTGGTTATCAATACCAATTAATGAAAATAAATATATATTTTGCACTTACTCCTGCTCGTTGACTTCAACAACACTTTTAAAGTTTTATGTATTTTTAAATTAATATTGGCCACATATCAATATTAGTATCCACCCTTGAGAACTGTGTGACTATATTGTGGGAAATAAAATCATGTCAAGTCACCACATTAAGACTGTAAATCCTCTTTAACAGAATGCGGCCTCTGATGACCTGAACTACGCAGCAGTGACATTTCGAACAGCGAAGCCAAAAAGAAGAGAGCTGGAGCCAAATGTTATTTATGCTGCCACCAGATAGACTCAGGAGGCACCTGGAACTAATGCTGCATCAGATTAATATGCTTTGGAGCTTTTCTATGGCTTGCTTGTGAGAGGATTATAATAAAGACCTGATGTTCATTTATTTGCATCTCAGCATTTCCTTTCCGTCACTCTTTTTTATAGGAAAAATAGATGTTTGATGTTTGAAAGAGGAGGCATATGGGGTACACACCCCTTGTTTGACAGGATGAAACAGCAAAGTGTGGTCTGAGCAAGGTATCTAGAAATAATCTGAAAAGAGGAAGTGCATACTGGTTGAGTAAATTCACACCCTCCAGAGCTGTACAGAGGATGAAAGAAATCAGACAAAAGGTCAAAATAAAAATAAAAAAACAACTCCAGAAGCACACTGAGCTCTGGGAGTTGTCTCTTCAAATGTGTTTTTACCAGGGCCTAAACGGAAATCTGTTAAAGGAGAACAAAGTGCCAGAATGGTAAATTATACCGGAAAAGGACCAGAAAGACTAACTGGGGATTTCCACCGGACGCGTTACAGCAGCAGCACGTCTCCACAGCGTTTTTGCTGCGTCTGTCAATTCACACCGGGCGCGTTACAGCAGCAGCACGTCAGTTTAGCGAGCCGGCCGTATACACACGAGATCACGCGATAATCCTGACCATACGGGAGACCGCAAGCTCCCGTGATAAACTTTAAACTCTATTTCTACAGTCTATGGATAAACTGTGTGTATAAAGTAAACAACAACAACAAAAACCAACTTACTTTGCTTCTCTGAGGTGAAAGATATGTTGATCTGACCATCTATCCTTATAAAAACAATATGTTATGTCATAAATGATTGTATGATGTTCCACTTCAACAATCAGTCTCTTGTCTTCCGTGTCGCCGATCCTCTGAGACCCTTTGATTGATTGATTGCCGATCTGGTGCCCCGGTCATAACATAACGTTGATGTGAAGTAGTTTTAGGCTGCATGAACTGCGTATTGTGTTTTATTTTGAAAGGGGCGGAAGTGTTTTACGCTGATTCTGAGTCGGACTTCCTGTCTGGTGCGATCTGCTCTGTTGAGATTCACGTGATTTGGCAGCATCTCGCGGAGAAATAGAAGTCCTACCTAATGCTCGCGTAGAGACGCTGACGCGACGCTGCAGTAACGTTACGCTACGCGCCCGGTGGAAATGCTCTCATTGATTAGAGTGTTACCTATTTGCAACGTCATACGCAACGCTGACGTTACGCTGCAGTACACGCCCGGTGGAAATCAGGCTTAACGCCTGGATTCCACTGGATGTGTAACGGCTGCAGATCCGTCGTCGGAGCCGTTACGCACCCATTATAATCAATGTGTGAGATTCCACCGACTGCAGATCCGCTGTCCACGAGGTCGGCCGGCTTGTTAACGAGCCGGCCGACCTCGTTAGCGCTCGTTAAGACGGAGTCGCTGGATTTGTCTCCAGTCATTAACGAGGAGATGTTGATTATCTTCCAGTTATATCAATTGATTAGGCGTGAATTCGCAGATCTTGTGCGTCCTCGGGACTCTGCTGTCCGCAACAGACGGATCCAGTGGGTGTTGACGGACTGCGTACGCAGCCGTTGCGGACGGACCACTTTCGGAGTCGTTACGCATCCAGTGGAATCCATTCATGAGAACAGAATGGTTCCCAGGTAGTTGTTGCTCTTAGTATGCTGATATTATCCTTATGTCACAGCTCAGCTCCACACTCTCATGCTCATTCCTGAAGTTCTCACTCTCCCAGTCATTTTTTCAGTTTTTTCCAGATTGTTCATTGCATTCATGCTTGACTTTCCTGGCTTGCTTTTTGGACTGATTTCCTGTGGTCAACCCTGCCCCTCCCTGAGTCTCTGACTCTCCTGCTTCGTCCATTCCCCAGTATATATGCCTCAGCCTTTCGCCACCAACCAAGATTTTGCCTCTGCTCCACCTAGTTTCTGTCTGCCTGTTCCTGTGGTTGTGTGGCGTTTCCCTGCCTCGACGACACCGAGGAAGTTCACCTGTGTGCTTTGTTCTGCTTGTTCCTGGAAACCACGTCGAAATCTGTCTACACACCTGCTTCATCGGTAGCTACGCTCCCGCCCCTGCATTTCAGGGTACATCAGGGTATGCCATACTGTGCTAGTGGAAATAAAGAATATGGTGGCCTTAAGAGCTCACAGCGCTGCAACTAAAGACAACTAAACTAAACACATGCAAATACACAAAACACAAGCAAATTGAGAAAACATCTTCATCAATTTGACAACACAAGCGCAGCATTTAGAAAATGTGCTGCAAAGACCACAACACAACAGAAGTGTTTCCAGAGGACACTTAAAAGTGATGCACATGTCTGGACATGCATGTGATATTACCAAGTTATTTTAAGATAATGATAATTTCGCATTATAACATTATAACATTATAACATTATAACGTTAAAATCAAAACGTTATTTCATGATAATGATATTCTCATGTCATAACGTGATATATAGCGTTAGCCCGCTAGCGTTAGCCCGCCAGTCCGTATCACTCACATTGCAGTTAAACAAATCAAATAAATGAATGATACACGTTGTAGTTGGTCTCTCTCAACGGCACCGAGTTGGTCTTGATCTTGCTAGCCCGCTAACGCTAGCATGCTATCGATCAGCTGTCAACATTAGCACGCTATGATCGTTGTAACATAGAAATTATCATTATCTTGAAATAACGTGATAATATCACATGCGTGTCCAGACATGTGCATCACTTTTAAGTGTCCTCTGGAAACACTTCTGTTGTGTTGTGGTCTTTGCAGCACGTTTTCTAAATGCTTTGCTTTGAGCTCTCAGGGCCACTGTACAAAGACTTTTTTTAAACAATCAAAATCTGAGAAAAAAATATCACCCCTAAGTCATTTGTGATTAAAGAAAGAGTTAGTGAAGCATTAACACCTATAGGCTATTTGGAAGGTCAGACCACCTCACTAGTTATTTCCATCTGGACTCAATGTGCAACTAGATATAAAGCAGTTTCTCAATTCTTGTCATAAGCATGTTGACTAGTATCTAACATTTGTTGCATTTGTTGCTGTGTGCTGTTAAATGTAATGTAAAAATCAGTACAGAAACTATTATAAACATTATTTCAACTCCTGAGCTGTCTGATGACTGGCATCATTTAATGCCCGGGTGATTTAGAAATGATGTCATTTGGCTTTTTATGTTATTTTTACTCATTATTTAAATTGTTATTTAATTATATTGTAACTAACAGTGGTTGTACATTTTATCAGCTCTGAAAGTTTGGCTTTTTGCTCAAGAATCTTTATTAGTGAATACAATTTTGTCATAATTGAACATTCCCCCCTCCATTGCTTGTGTTGTTTACCATAACTGCATTTTTCTTATAATGTATATATGTATCTATATTTCACCGTGACTTATAACTTCAGTTTATAATATCAGTATTATAGCATTCATCATTAACATGCTATATTTCATGTTGTCATATAGTCAGAGGGAAAAAAACATACATCGTCTTTGTTGCTATTGTAGGATAAAAGATATATTCGGATTGGCTGAGTTTCTAAATTATGAACCTATGGTCAGGGTTACTTCAGTTCAAATTCGGGATAGTATCAGACAGAAGATATGTGGAATGGTTCAGCTCAGGCCTTGGCCGTAATGAGAAGAGGAGGACAGAGAGATGAGATGCAGAATAGGCCCCAGCAAACAACACACACACACACACACACATACATTTTGAAAGGTCAAGGAGACGGCAAATCTCCAGATGCACAGTTAAGGGTGGCAACCGAAAAGCATCACACAAAAAATTAACCAATTGCGTTAAAAAGCCCACCCAATGGACGGGGTTAGCCAAACCCAAGAAGAGATGTGTAAAATTTGTAATGAC
Source organism: Centropristis striata (assembly GCF_030273125.1). NCBI lineage: Eukaryota > Metazoa > Chordata > Actinopteri > Perciformes > Serranidae > Centropristis > Centropristis striata. The sequence continues at coordinate 25,397,837 of NC_081533.1, forward strand.
TCTGTCTTGTGATACCATGGAGATCACATTGCAGAGCCAGCGCTGAGCATTGCATTTGGCTCAGGCGGCAATCTCCGTGCCTGAGCATGGAGGCCAACAGGAAGTGCATAAAGCCTGCAATTCACCGAAAATTCCAGTAGGGGGTGCTAAGTTTGGCTGCAAAAGAAATCTGCCCATTCATTTCAGTGCTAAATTTGAAAACTTCTCACTTGATTTATTACCTCAGAAAAAAATTTCAGGGACAACATTATGGTCTCAATCGCTAGTAAAAAATCTTCTTCAAGACAATTTGATGTCAATAGTTCTAATAATGGCCCCATTTAGAAGAAAATAGAAGATAAAGAATCGTATGATTTGGGGCGTTTCTAGCTTTGATTGACAGGTCACTAACAAGGCGAGCCGTCAATGCGTATCCATGGAAAAGTGTCAATAAAGTTATATATAACGTTATATAGATAGAAAAGAGGACGTTTACCGATTTGGTCTCATAACTTTGACCCTTTCACATTGTATTTTAATTTAATGACAGTTTATTTGAACGTTTTGTTCAGTAAAAATGTCTTGTTCAGCGTTTGGTTGGACTAACAGACGCTCCAAGGAGTCGCTGCTCAGTTTTCTGAGGTAAGAAAGATACGTTTTGTTTTTGTTTTTTGCTAGCCAAAACTAACATCCCAGATAATGCTCCAATTAATGCTAACATGAATTAGCAGCGGCTTCTCTCAGTCGGGTTGCCGGTAGAGAGGCGTGTAGTCAGTGTCGTCAGATCCCTCGCGCTCCTCCACAGTCCAATTATGGTCTGCTCCGCGTATCGGAAACAAGATGGCGACGCAAGATGGCGACGAGTATAACGCTGAACTCGAGGCTTCCAACGGGCAGTCCACAAACCAATGGGTGACGTCACGGTGACTACGTCCATTATTTATATACAGTCTATGATTTGGCTATTATTCTTTCAATAAATTGTTAACTTTATTCATTTGTTCTGAGTGTTTTGTAAGACCAAGTTTAGAAAAAAACCCGGGTGAGCGTGGGAGGCTTTAAGAGCTCCCTGCTCTAACACTATAAATGTATGTGTTTCTGAGTATTATAGCCCCTTTTGTCACTCCCTCTTTATTTGTATTATACTTTTGATTCAATCATTTGTCACACAATAAATTATGACATGTTGTGAATTGAATATAAAGTAAATATATAGATTGTACACTGTTTTGCTAATCTGACAGATGCATAAACTACAGCAGTAGGCTAAAAAACAAAAACAATGAACAGATGATGCAGCTGTGCTGCACATCATGTTTAACTGACGAAACTTTAAATGACGGCTCTGTCATTCACACGAGGACGCTCGCGGGTAAAAACGACAAAATATTTTATCGGAAGTGCCTTTCGTTTAGACGGTGACGGCGTTTTGGGGGCTTAAAGACGCAAAAATCTGAAACCACCTTCCAAAGTGGAAAAGTTAAATCCGCTCCACCGTAGCGTGTCCGTCTACACTGACAAGACGCAAAACTCTGCTCAGATCTGCTCACGTCACGTATGTGGTTACGTCACATACATGCTCCAGTAAAGGAAAATAAACAAACGTGGGATTATTTCCATGCGTCGGACCTTCAAGCTGCTCTGGCAGCTCTAATAAACTTACAGGAGTCTTTCCACCAAATGTACAGGATATGTACAGATAGTATTAGTGAACAGAGAAGGATCTGTAAAAACGTCTATCACATTTTGGATGCACCGATTCGTCGGAGGCGAGCCAGACGGCTGTAAACGAGACCTGGGAGATCTAGTGATGGTGGATAACTTTGTGGAAGGAGTAGCTGATGAAAATGTGTGGCGTGAAAACTTCTGCATGCCAAAAGATGCTCTTATGGCTTTAAGTGATGCCGCCTGGCTGCATACAATCGAATTTCACACACTTTTGCGTCACCGTATGCAGCAGATTTCCTCCCGAAAATGCTCGTCTAAACGAGGAATAAAAAGTGAAGACGCGACGCCACTTTTGCGTCTTCTGTTGAGACCGTCCTCGTGTGAACGGGGCCTAAGTTAGAAGTCTGTTTCCTTGAGTCCTCAACAGTGTTGAAGTCAATTTGTCAGAAATAGTTAATGTGTTCGAGAGAGAGAGAGAGAGAGGAGTAAATGACTCAACCACTACACTGAAGATAAGACAGTCTATAGGACTTTTTTTTATTTTTTTTTATTAATCTGGCTGTTATGTTCCCAGTTATCTAGGGCTAGGGAGTAACCTTTGATGTTACAATAACCCAGGGTAAAAAGGAAAAACCAGGTAAACAGAGCAAAATAAAATGATTTATTAATACAAGAAAGTAAATACAACACAATCTTAAAACTATCTACTGAACAGAAAGCGACAAATTCTAAATTGAGCCCTTTTAACTAAACACTAAACACACACTAAATAGAAAACACTAACTGGAGTCTCCTCAAAAAACCACTACTGCATATTTTTTTCACAAGCACCGTACACAGATTTATAAACCAACACAAACAGCTCACGACTGGCAAGTGGCCCACTGGCCGGTCTGCTTGGGCCTCCACTCTATTTAACCCTCACACCCTTTAACTAGCAAGTGAGCACAGGTGCTTCTGAGCAGTCACTGCAACCTGGAGGTCGTCTCTAAGGCTGCGTTCAGACTGCAGGCGAATCTGATTCAAATCAGATTCCTGCTCAAATCCGATTTTTAGGGCTGACTGTCCACACTGTTTTTAGCAAGTGTCCAAATCGGATATGGCTCTGTTCAGACTGGGCCACATTATTGACTGACCTGACAGGTTGCCATAGTAACGGCGTCAGAGCGTCTGACGTCGTCAGACGTCATATAATTGCGACAGCGACAAGAACAACAACAAACATGATGGAGGCAGGTCACCTCAGTATATTGGCCTTATCACTGTCCAGTAGAGGTGCAGAACATCTCAGACGCACCAGGGAAGAAACCGGGCAGATGGACGCCCCCGTCGGGCCCATATGAGTCGGGCGCGGCTGCCGGTGGACACCTTGTCTCCGCGCTACCGGAGCTATGCCGCGTAGAGTGACATCACGGACAGTCAAAACCGATCTGAGTGTTTGGAGCGGTTCAGACTGAGACGCATCTGTCCAAATGCGATTTGAAACTACCTCCAGAAGGTGGTTTCGATCCGGTTCGCAAAAATCGGATTTCATGTGATTTGTGACTGGTCAGACTTCAAAAGAGCCATCCAGTTCCAATCTGGATGGGCTAAAAATCGAATTTTGGCTGGCAGTCTGAACGAGGCCTAAAGGAGACAAAGAAAAACACACACAATCCAAAACACAAACCACTCCAGATGTAACACTGGCACTGAAAAAAAAATGCAAATGCATGCATATCCCAGGCTGTGAAGAGAAATACCATTTGCATTTAGTACACAGAAAACAAGAAACGAAAAGTAACACACGAGAATAACTGTCTTGCTGTTGTATGCCTCTGTCAATCAGGCAAATTGCAATTGGCATCCCTGTCTGTCCAGACTCACATGGATAATAATGGTGGTTTACATTTGGATGTTGCTTCAACACTAAATCTGGATGCTTTACACATGACTTCAACCCGGCAGCATCACTTCATAGACATTTTGGCCAAAAATTGTCATGTTTGGAATTTCTTGAATACAAAACGTATTTTGTGATGTCACACTGACCATGACCTTTGACCTCCTAAATCTAATCAGGGTATAATCTGGGATATATTTCTCTCAAGGAAAAAATTTCAGATAGTGAGAGAGTGCTGCAGTGTGACTGCAGAATAATGCGTGAGGTCATAAAGATGAGAGTTTATTATCTGAGAGGACACAACAATGATCCCTCTGAATCTGATCACTACATGATAAAGTGAAGTAATGCAGTTTGAATGCTCTGCCACCTGCAGGCAGTGAATGTTATTTACTTTGTGTGAGTGTCGCTTACTTACACTTGTTGATCTTATTCTAAGCATTATATTTAAACGCCAGCTGTGAGATGATTGTGGTCAATCAGGGGTTGACTGCTGTTCCAGTGGTCGAGGCTAATAAAGGTTAAGTGTGTCTTTTATATTGGATGAGGGAATTTGACTGTCTTATTAACTAGATTAACATATTCTGAGAATGACGTAATGTAACAGTTTACAGTCTGCATCAACTTTTTTGTTTTCCTGAAAGCATGTGGTCAGTCTAAACTTAGAAAAGAGCCCGCCTCTTTACATTAAAGGCAGCGTTACTGCAGCACAGTTCATTTGTGGACCTTGCAGAGCGGCAGTCACACGCACCATGAAGAAGTTCATCTTGATAACAGCTTTACTTCTCTGCAGCCTCAGTAAGTCCTGACACTGAATTACACAAAACTGCATCAGTCTTATTGTATGTTTAAAGTTCTCTAATTGAAAAGTTCTGACGTCTCTGCTGTTTGTTTCAGGCTGGATCTCTGTCTCAGGTTCTGAGTCTCAGACTGTGGAGGTCCAGGCTGGTGAAGGAGTCACTCTGACTTGCTCCATCACGTCCAAACATAACAGTCCGACATTCTGGTTCAGACTGGTCCAGGGAACTAAGCCCGTCTGTATCTCTGCTATGGTAAACTCCAAGGGTAGTGTGAACTACTGTGATGGATTTAAAGTTGGAAACTTTGTAATGAGTTCCAACATCTCCACTGTCTTTCTCACAATCAATCAAGTGAATTCATCGGACTCTGGACTGTATTTCTGTGGATTTTATGAAGATGGAATTCACACTTTCAGTGTGACACTTTTAAAGGTTAAAGGTAAGATCAGTCTCTTCTGTAGTAATAATAGTCTTAAAACAACATCCTTTATGCAGCAAAGTAGATTTTATAATTTTTTTAAATTAGAGACTTTATCTTTTATTTCTTTAACAGGCAGCAATGAGTCAGGTGATGACACGGCAAATTACTGTAACTGTAAGATGCTCCTAAAGATTTCTCATTGCACAGGTTAAGGAAAAACAGTTGAACTCAGTTTATTTCAGTGTAATTTTGTCAGGTTTTTAAGTCTCCGAAGGTAAATGATTTAAATGTTACACGTAACAAAGTCGTGTTTTTCTTGCGGTGGCCATTCTTCAGTCATTTATGCTTGTACATTTAATAAAGTATATTTATTTTGTATTATTTCTTTAACAGGCATGGGAATCGAGTTTGATTTAATAATCATGCTGATTTTTCTGAGTGGGATCCTGGGAGCTATCACTGTTGTCCTTGTTAGTGTCATCATTGGTCTGGCTGTTAGAGTCAGGAAGCTTCAGACAGGTACCTCCCTGGAACTACTGGATATCTGATTTTATATTTATACATTCTGCATTAGTGTGTCACAGTGATTAAATGAACTGATCAGACGTATCGTCTCTTTCATTCAGCTGCCAACGAAGAACAGAACCAACCTGATTATGAGGTGAAACAGCTTTTATGTTTTCATACTTTCAAAGGTGGTAAATTGTTTTTTAAAACTATTTGACATGTCTTTACCCTTTACAGAATGACTGTGATGTCCTGAAAGACGCAGAACTGAGGGCGATGCGGAACAGGAAGACCGCATCATAAAGAGAAGTGGAGACTCATGTAGTTTATACTGCCCGGAGATAAACACAGAGGAACTGATGACTTTATCATATTAATCTGCAGCTAAAATTAAATACTCACATTATTATGCTTATATGAGACACACCCTGATTCTGCATTTGTAATTTGTTTTTGCAAAACATCTTAACTGTGATGTCAATGTGTTGCAAACCTGAATTAAAAAATATACTTTCAAAAGATCAGCATTTGCATTTATGTAGATTTATGACACCTACATGCCCATTTTTGCACTTTGCACAGTGGTGACAAACAGCTCTGTGTACGTCAGGGAGATATCTGTATCTGTATCTTTACACATATGACACATTGAAATACTATTTCTTCTTAAGCATCAAAGTGTGAAAAGCTGCTTGAAGCAGTGTGACACGTTTACGTCCACATTTGAAGCCAAACACTCTGCAGGTTGCACACTTCAACACAAACAATGGAGGGATGATGCAGCTGTGCTCCACATCATATTTAACTGACACCACTTTAAAATGAGGCGAGGACGTCTTATTTAGTTAAAAGCCTATTTCCTTGACTCCTCCTACAACAGTGTTGATGTTTGTTTGTCAGAAGTAGTTCATGGGCGCGAGAGAGAGAGAGACAGAGAGAGAGAGAGAGAGAGGGAGAAAGAGAGAGAGAGAGGGAGAAAGAGAGTAATTGACTCAAACACTACACTGTAGATAACAAAGTCTATACAAACTTTTTTTCATTAATCTAGCACTGCACATATATACAAATGCATGCACATATCCCAGGCTGTGAGGAAAATATAAATGTTTGTGTGGGGTTTTCAGTGGTATTATGTCACCAACCTGGCATTTAAAGGGTTAAGATACTGAAAATAAATTAATATTTGGTCATTATGGTCTCTAGCCAATTTCACATCCATGTCTTTCCAGACTCAAATGAAGCCATGACAGTACATAATCCTTTTGAAGCTTCAAATTCCAAAAATTGGATCATCATTTCATCCTACTATTTTTTTCAGTCAAGTTGCAGTTTACATCAGTGTCTGTCCAGACTCACATGGATAATAATAATAATGCTTCACATTTGGATGTTGCTTCAAATAAGCTTTCAAACTTGAAAATTTGGATACTTTACACATAACTGCAACCCGGCAGCATCATTTCATAGCCCAAAACGTATTTTGTGATGTCACGCTGACCATGACCTTTGACCTCCCAAATCTCATCAAGGTAAATGGGATATATTTCTCTCAGGGAAAAAAACTTTATTATAAATGAACTTCTAGTAACTGAGAGAGTGCTGCAGTGTGACTGACGATGCGCGAGGTCATAAAGATGAGAGTTTATTATCTGAGAGGACACAACAATGATCCCTCTGAATCTGATCACTACATGATAAAGTGAAGTAATGCAGTTTGAATGCTCTGCCACCTGCAGGCAGTGAATGTTATTTACTTTGTGTGAGTGTCACTTAGTGGTTTGTTTTTAAAAAAGTTATTTATATGACTAAAGAATCTTTGTTTTATCATTATCTCTAGTAGATATACAATAATAGAAAAATGAATGTAGGCTGTGTGTTTAAGTTTAAAGCCAGTAGGGACACTTCTGAGGCCTGCGTCAGAAATCCAGCTTGATCCAGATGTTGTGTATGCTGCCACCAGATAGACTCAGGACACATCTGGAACTGCAGCTCAGAGTGGAACTGATGCTTTATCATATTAGACTGCTTGTTGGGGTTTTATTTTTGTGCCAGACACAAGGACTTACCACCAATGTCAAAAAATAAAATGTTATTAATTATATACATTTTATATAATTGGATAACATCTGAAATTAAAGTTTTTCATAACTTGACCACAGATAATACTCAATCCTAATGGTGAGATAGAGTATCTTAAAATTGTAGAATAAAACATGGTTCTGGTTCAACATAACTGTTCCTGTAATCTTTACAGCTATTAACTTGTAACCCTGTACGTGACAGCATTCATAATGTGAGTGTGAGCAGACGGAAAACCAAAGAGCAGCCCGCCTCTTTATATTGAGAGCACTCTTACTGGAGCACAGTTCAGTTACAGACACTGAAGTGGTTGAATCGTTTTGAACACACAATGATGAACTTCACTTTGATAACAGCTTTGCTCTGTTCCTTCAGTAAGTACACTTTTTCCATACGACAATTGTTAGTTTTGCTTCAGTACAGTAATCTGTCAGAGCTAAAACCTATTACAGGTTTATTAATAGTATAATCTACACGCATTGTGTTGAATTGCAGGTTAAGGAAAAAATATGTTGTTTGTTTCAGGTTTGATCTCTGTCTGTGTTTGTGAGTTCCACACTGTGGAGGTTCAGCCTGGTGAAGACGTCACACTGATGTGCTCCAACTTTACTGGTACTGTCGCTTACACATTCTGGTACAGACTGACCGACAGATCCAACATCAGCTGTATCTCCTCTATGACGACCGCTGACAGTAATGCTTTTTTCTACGATGGATTTCGAAATGGCAAATTTAACATGACGTCCAACATCACTACCCTCTTTCTCACGATTCAACAAGTGGATTTATCTGACTCTGGACTGTACATCTGTGGATTATACATAGATAGAAAGCCAGTTATTGACAGTGCAACATATTTAAAGGTTCAAGGTAAGATTGCTGTAAAGTTTCAAGAAACAGATGTGAGACCTGTGGTGTAATACTGTAAATAATAATAATAATAATTAATAAATAAATAAACAAGCTATTATATGTATTATTAGTGTATATACTGATGCTTTGTTGTGGCCCTCTGCATGTGATACTGATGCACAAGACAGGGGAGGTGGTTGGGTCAAACAAACCCCACATTCTGACCCAGGGTGTTTGTGTCCCATATGAAATATAAAGAGTCTATGCTTACACTTGTCTTTTGAATGCGACTTGTCGTTAGATGCACCAGATTGTAACTCAGCTTGTGTCCACATCAGGTGTCCACACTTGAAACCTCAATGCAACCTGCCTTATCGGATAAATTCTTCTAGGTACAAGAGATAATCGTATTTTATTTAGTTTATTTTGTAATGTTGACAGAACCAGGGAGAGACATACTTTGTTAAAAGAGACCAATGGAGAAGAGTGATTAATGTCGGCACTGCTGTGGAGTTTAGTTTGCTCTTGTGTCCGTGCAAGACAAAAGCATTTTTAGGAATTTATTGCAAGTAAAGTACAGTGTTTAGGAATTTTCTCTTCTTTTGCTTGTGGATATTTCCTCCTATGCACCTGTCTCCAAATTTTTGTATTTTGAATAGCCTTATATTATACAGGTGCATCTCAATAAATTAGAATATCATAGAAAAGTTTATTTATGTCAGTAATTCAATTCAAAAAAGTGGAGATAACACATTATATAGATCCATTACACACAGAATGAAACATTTCATGTCTTAATTTATTTAATTTCTTCTATTTATAATGATTATGGCTTACATTTAATGAAGACCTAAACTTCAGTGTCTCAAAAAAAAAATAATATTACAAAAGACCAATTTTAAAAATGTTTAATATTGAAATGTTGGCCTCTGAAAAGTATGTCCATCTATATGCATTCAATACTTGGTTGGGGCTATTTGACTTGAATTACTAATGGACTTTTCCATCATATTCTAATGTATTGAGATTAGGGATGGGTACCGAATTCGGTACTTTTATAGGTACCGACCGAATTCCGTCGGTACTACCGAGTACAGATTCATGTAAAATCAAACGGTACCATGTTTCGGTACCTAAACGGCGTTACCTTTAAAGTGATCATTGATTTTAACCTGTTTTCATTTCACGTCTTTGATTAACAAGCGTGCTGACGATCGCACTATTTTTTTATTTTTTTTATTTACCTCCTCGTCTGGTCCTGTCTGCTCACCGCGGCCACTAGCTGCTGCCCTCTTTCAACCCGGTGCAGAGACGAACAGCCCGGCTCTAGGCCTGCTAGCCGCCAGCTGCTATCTCTCCAATGTCTCTACCTTGACCTTCGTCTGCCTCCAGATTGGACCTTCCTTACTCCGTTTGCTCTCTCCATTCTTCTGTAGACCAGTCATTAGCAGCTAACAGCTAGCTGCTGCATCTCTGGTCCTCCGCTAATACTCTGCTCTTCAACTCAGGAATATTACCTGCCACTTTACTCCAAACTGCCTCGCTGAAATTAAATCCTTCAGACTCCTGCGTCATCCTCGATATGTGTACAGAGCAGCCCGACTCAACTTTGTTTATTCCAACCATGCCATGCCAATACTCACAGGTCAGACAGTGCTCCGCCGCACAGCTACGACGTCATCACAACAAATCACACCTGCACTTGCAACCTTTTTTTTTTTTTTTTTCTCCGTGCACTTGCCACCTGAGAGCGCTCCTCTGCATTCTTTGATAACACTGCAACCTTCATGTTACAATAAAACAATAAAGCACTGCTCATCCTGGATTTTATATTGTTTTGATATATTTTTTAAAGTTTATATTTTGAGAAATAAATATGTTAAATTGAAAAAAATAGATTTTATTATTAAACAAATTAACATTTATTACCACATAAACAAGCGCAAAAGTACCGAAAATTGGTACCGTTGAGTACCGGTACCGATTCCCAGTTACCGGGTATCGGTACCGTATCGGTTCAAATGTGAAAGGTACCCATCCCTAATTGAGATGCACCTGTACTGTTGTCAGGATTTATTCATTTCTAAAGATTTTTTACAGTGTTTTTTTCTGTTCTTATGGCCCCTTGTCAGTAATATAATATATATTCCCTGTGTGTTCATATCACAGACTGAGGGTCTCACTAGTTGGGATAAGAATGTGTTTGTTTGTTTTATTTTAGTGTCTCCTTTCTCCCATAAAATGTAAGTTATTATGGCATTATGACACGGGTGTGCTGTTCAAGCTTCCAACAAATGATTATGTCAGATTTTCATCCACAAGACACAAAAGACTGACTAGATATTCTAATGTATTCTAATTCTGCAGAAAATCCTCATGGAAATACAAGCCTGAGTGTGATCCTGGGCGCTGTGACTGTTTTCCTCATCATCGTTGTCTCTGCTGTGGCTGTCAAAATCAGCAAATGTCAGACAGGTAAAGCACTTTTCTCAATCAGGTGAAAAAATCCAGGATTTCCTGTTCGGCAAATTACCGATACTGTTTCTATTTTTCAGCTGATAATGAACAGAATCCACAACAGAGTGAGGTGAATATAATGTTTTAACATGGATTCATTTTCTTCTTTTATGTCTTATATGGTTTAAATATGCTGGAATCAGTTAGGTTATTTATCAGAGAATGGTTTGATTTCTTTTAACCAGATCATCTGTTTCAAATGTGTGACTGCAGTTACTTTTATTCACAGAATTTTTGCTCTGATGACCTGAAAGATGCAGCACTGACTTCATGTCCAACAGCAATAAGAAACAGGAAGCCTGCATCGGAGAGGGAAGTGGAAACACGTGTTGTTTATACTGCCCGCAGATAGACGCAAGGACCTCATTAAGTTCACAACATTGTGTCAAGGACAACATTGCAAATTTTAAATATTTGATGTAGTTTGGATTGAAAAATGTTGTATCTGGCTGATCCATATATAGTATTTGACTTAAAAGTGACATTACTTATCTTAACCTAAGCTGTCTCTCATACGGACTCTAGACAATTTCAGAAAAATCAAGCCTGGACACTGTGAGTTGCCCTTTTCACACGTGGAGATTTTCAGACACATACTCACCTGCTGGAAAGAGTCAGTTTCAGAAAGGTGGACTGTGACTTGGACTTAAGTCGACTCAAGCCAATGTTTTAATGACGTGCAACTTGACTTGGACTTACTACAAAATCAAACTTTGTAATTTGAAGACTGATTCGAATCAGCAAGTTTTCTTGAGGGCGGATGTTAGCTAACGATAGTCAGATACAATCTACTCTCCCACAGCACTGTAGCTAGCTAACATTAGCCTGATAATGATTGACCAATCATCCTAATCGATAGAATAAAACCTAGAGACAGAGCGCCACGCGTCATACTATGAAGGCCACATCGAACGGGGGAGAAACAAACTATCGCTCTCTACTGACTGAGAAAAATTTTTAAAAGCTGTAAAATAAATAAATAAATAAATAAGGTACTATCAACAAGTTAAAGAACCCAGAACTAAGTATTTAAAATCTGACAACCAAAAAAAAATGAGCTTTTGAGAGGGCAAAAGTGCATATTAGCTTACATTAGCTTGCTAACATTAGCTTGCTAACACATGGCTAACATTAGCTTGCTAACAGCCAACCAGCCAACTTGTCCTTTCTGGTAGACATAGAGCGCTAAAATAATCATATGATGTGCTTAAATCTAATAGTTTTAGCTAGAAACAGAAATTTTGTTAGCATTTCAGCCCATGGTTGTCTGAAAGTTAACATTAAATACACAGAGTTTCAGGGGGAGAAACAAACTGTCGCTCTCTATTGACTTTGTTTTAAAGGAGAGAAAAAACAGAAAAATGGTTTTAAAAAAAAGCTGTAGGAAAAAAAAGTATTACCAACAAGTTAAAGAACCCAGAACTAAGTTTTTAAAATCTGACAACCAAAAAAATGAGCTTTTAAGAGGACAAAAGTGGATATTAGCTAACATTAGCTTGCTAACATAATAGCTAATATTAGCTTGCTAACAGTCAACTTGTCCTTTCTGGTAGACATAGAGTGCTAAAAAAAATTATATGATGCACTTATATCTAATAGTTTAGCTAGAAACAGACATTTTGTTAGTGTTTCAGCCCATGGTTGTTTAAAAGTTACCATTAAATATGAGTTTCAGGATCATAGTTTTCCTCGTAAATGCTGATGTCTCAAGTCTGTGTTTGTCTGTATCTACTTTTATCCTCTTAAAGGTTTGTTTTTCTCAGTTTTGCAGTTTATAAAAACTTAGCTCTGGGTTCTATAACTTGTTGGTAGTATATTTTACCACACAGCAGCATTTGACCATTTTTCTGTTTTTGTTAGCGGAGGAAATGTCAAAGAGGCACGTCTTTCAATGCAATGGAGAGAGATGGATTGTTTCCCCTAGAATTGTAAGACATTGTTACCTTGCATTTCTGCAAACCACGGACACATTGAAACCAAATCACAAAGTTACATTTTGCAATGTAGATTTCATTTTAAAATATTCGCATGTAATTAAGTGCTGTATTAAATGGAGATTATCTGTTGAATAACTATGTTTTTTTTGTGGCTTGACTTGGGACTTTGACTCAACTTGACTCAACATGACCTGTAGCCGATCTTGGGACGTGCTTGAAACTACGACTAAATTACTTCAGATTCAGTGAATGGTGCAGGAGGCAGAACATGAAGCTAAAACCATGCTCAGTTGTAAATTTGTGTTTTTCCACTTTTCATGGGGAATTAAAGAGCTTTTATTTTACCATCACACAAAGTCCTCTCTCCCACATAGCTCTATAGCTTCACAGCAAAGCATAACTTCAGGCCCAGACAAACAGTACTGCGGTCAACTAGATGCATGCAGACAGCAAAGTGATGAGAAGGTGAGATTTATCAGTTTCAGTTTTCACCTTCAGCCGTGAATTGATGAAAGTAGGTCAGAAATAAGTGCAGATAAATTCACCAGAATGCAGAAAATGAAGTGTTTAACACCCAAACTTTTCTGGTGGAGGGACCCCCCCCCCCTCCCCCTTTAATGATCCTGTTTGATTGAGCCAAAACGACCAGTGTCTGCAGCAGTGTGGAGTGAGATGCACATGACTTGTTTGACAGGAAGAGACGTCACAGTGTGGTCTGAGCACAACTGAGGTGAAAACCATGAGGTCTGTTAACTCTGAGCTCTGTCAGAATAAAGCCTGAAATGAAACCATGAATACCGGCTCACCCTCTTCTGTCATTGTTCCTATCGTTACCAATCATACCGCTGTGGTGAAAACAGTGCTGCCTGTGTCAATATCAGTCAAAGCTTGGCCTGCAGCTGTCTGCATCATAACCACACACACACACACCAAAGGCCTTCATGTTCCCAGAGAATAAAAGACTTCATATAGTGAAGACATTTGGTGTCACTGCATCTCTCATCACACTTTACAAACTCACACTTTCTTGTAAAAAAAAATGTTTTTTAAAAGATGCTTGTTGCAAAGGTGACACTTGCATACTCTGCTGAAGGCTGAACATGTTTAATGCACGACAGATCCGTTCGACGATCTGTAATGTGCATGCTGAAATACTATGCCTTGCAAACACTTATCCATTAACTGTCTTTGGCCAGGTAAGATTTAAATTGCTTTTACTCATACAATAATTTAATCAGATGCTAATGAGTGTACAGCAAAGATCATGACAGTTTGGACTTTTTTTAATTACTCTAGTAGGTTTGCTACTATTGATCAATGACATGAGCTTAGGTTCAGTTTAATTGTGTAGCAGTTTATAATATACCAGATGGAATGCAGATTTGATAGTATATTTAGGAAAACTATGGAAATTACAATTCATATATATACAAATGCTACGATGATTAAATAACTACAGCACATTAACATTCATTTTACGGTTATTTTTAAATTTACTGACTGACATTACTAACTTTACTGACTATTGACTGGTATCATTTTCAGAGGCTTGTTTCAGCATCAGATCCAATCACATGTTGTATTTTAGATGAAAGCTTTTCAGAGCATGACTCCAGAAAATCCTTGTTTCTGAATGAGGAGTCACCTCATACTGTATAATAGGATATCAAAAACATAGTTCCTTCAGGTTAACTCTTGATCAAGGAATGAAAGTAATGCAATCCTCACATATGAGACTTTGCTAATCATGAGTAAGATGGACTTTAATGTAAAACTAATAAATGTATGTCAATATAACTAGAGCTACTGATTTTGCCTGTGATAAGAGAACATGGCAGATGTATAAAAATATAGGAAATAGTCACAGAGACATCACACATTGTTTGTTTGGTTGTTGTTTTTTTGTTTTGTTTTGGGGGGGGGGGGGGGTTAAGTCTTGAGACAAGAGCATTGTGGCTGTCACCATCGCCATATTGTTTTCTTGCATCCATCGCATGCTCAGAACAGATCGGGAGTTGTTATGACATGATATCATCAGCTAAAGCTAACGCTAGCTTGTTGAGCAAGGGGCAATTATCATTCAAAATGAGCAGCTGATTCTTTAGTTTAGAGTGTCTTCTAGTCCCACCGAACAATGAACAGGGCATTTTTATGAGGCCAAACTGTCTTCGGTGAAAACACCAAAAACGCCCTTAGCATACACTGCTTTATTATCTATTCTTACTCTAAAGGTGACCATAATTTATCAAATAAACATCATACTGTATTGAAGAAGACTTAAAACTAGCGATTGAGACCATTAACTCATTATAAGAATGTTTACTGAGGTAATCAATCAGTTTTTTATTTTTCTTCCTTCAAACTGACTTCTTTTTGCAGCCACTTCTACAATAGCTCCCCTTTTCAGGCCTGGGGGCCGCTTGGTACATAACAACATTAAGACTCTCTGAAACGTCCTGATGTGGAAAATACACAAATAATCAGCACAGAACCACAACTATATTATAATAAATATATCAAGACACTTTTTAGTGTTTTATCACTATGGCTCAACATAATGCAGACAGTAAAGTTAAATCTCTATGGAGTGATACATGATACATCAGGCTAGTGAGTGCATCAAACATCATTTAAAACATCTGAAAAAGACGTTCCTGTATGAAGTACCCAGATATAAAAATTACACAACTATTTTGCATGTTATTAACTTGTTACCTCTACTACCATTTACGTGACAGCATTCATAATGTGAGTGTGAGCAGCCGGAAAACCAAAGAGCAGCCCGCCTCTTTACATTGAGAGCACTCTTACTGGAGCACAGTTCAGTTACAGACACTGAAGTGGTTGTATCGTATTGAACACACAATGATGAACTTCGCCTTGATAACAGCTTTGCTCTGTTCCTTCAGTAAGTACACTTTTTCCATACAACAATTGTTAGTTTTGCTTCAGTACAGTAATCTGTCAGAGCTAAAACCTATTACAGGTTTATTAATAGCATAATCTACATGCATTGTGTTCAATTACAGGTTAAAGAATAAGTATGTTGTTTGTTTCAGGTTTGATCTCTGTCTGTGTTTGTGAGCTCCACACTGTGGAGGTTCAGCCTGGTGAAGACGTCAAACTGACGTGCTCCAACTTTACCGGTACTGTCACTCACATATACTGGTACAGACTGACCGAAAGATCCAACATCAGCTCTATCTCCTCTATGACGACCGCTGACAGTAATGCTTCTTTCCAGGATGGATTTCGAAATGGCAAATTTAATATGACGTCCAACATCACTACCCTCTTTCTCAAGATACAACAAGTGGATTTATCTGACTCTGGACTGTACTTCTGTGGATTATACAATGGTGGAAAGCTATATATTGACAGAGCAACATATTTAAAGGTTCAAGGTAAGATAGTTGTCTTTTCATCTCACAGAAATACAACATGCCTTAACCCAAAATATGTAGATTACTATACAAAAGTTTAATTGAATGGTCTTTGTTGTAGAAGCAGTTGTTGGAATAAAGAACCTGGTGAATGTGATCCTGGGCGCTGTGATTATTTTCCTTATTACAGTCATCATCGGTCTGTTTTTCAAAATCAGGAACCTTTATACAGGTACTTCAACGTTTCTATTTAAGTTTCAAATGTGAATGTTTGCAATGCAAAACTTTGTAACTTTTCTGCATAAAATGTCTAAATAGACTAGATGTATTTTACATATTTTTGCAGAGTTGTGAACTTAGAAAACTGTAGTTTTTAATGAAGGAAACTCTGTGAGTCCGTCGCCTGTCAATGGCATCTTATCCCCCTTGTATCTGCAGTGTGGTTCTCTGCCAAAAGTTTGGATAAATGTACTTTCTTGTCCAGTTTTAAGCCACTTTTTTTTTTTTACTTTAACTGGATGAAGAATGTTAGTCAGAAAATGTTTTTCAGAAAAATTAGCAGAGCAAACGTAAGCAGCAGCTCAGCTTACAGCCCCTCCGCCTACGTGCCGAACTGCATCTGAGAAACACATTTTTTGAAGCGAAACTGCTTTGTTCAGTGTTTTTGCCATTTTAAATCACTGGGTCTGTTAGTTTGAAGAGGAGAAACCGCTGCCGACAATTCGGCCTCTTGTAGAAAACCTTCTGAACAATGAGTGTCGCTCCGTCTTTTGTTGCATCAAAAAATCACATGTCACAAGTGACTAAATGTTCTGTTTTCTATCATTTAGCCCATAAAGAAGAACCAAATCCACAAGAAAGTGAGGTAATCACAAAGTATATTTTTATCATATATATAACTAATGTTATCTTATTATAAACTCAGCCACGTGAGATGAAATGTGTTTATTTACAGAACCTGGGCTCTGGAGATCTGAACTATGCAGCGCTCAGTTTCCATCCAAAGGCAAAAGGCAGCAGAAGGCCTGCATCAGAGAGAGAGCTGGAGCCAAATGTTGTGTATGCTGCCACCAGATAGACTCAGGAAACATCTGGAACTGCATCTGTGATGTTCATCTATCAGCAAGGAGGACTTAAGATCACCTATGTTACTAAAATTGATAATAAATATTCTATTTGTGCAAAACTGGCAACATTTTTAAATCATGACAGTCTATTTTCTCTTTCTGCTAAAGTTTGTCTAGATTAGTTATTGATGGAGCCGCACAGACACTGACGACTGTCACTTTTAGAGTGTTAGATGGAGATCTGTAGCAGAGGTGGAGGTGAGGTACATATCGTCTGTTAGACAGGAAGAGACAGCACAGTGTGGTCCCACCACAGCTGAGGTGAAGTTCATGAGGCCTGTTCACTCAAAGCTCTGTGGGGATCCAATCTGAAAGTAAACAGTGGACAATTGTGTCTCAAGTAGGCACAAGTGTAAGTGTTAAATACATAAACTGTAATACTTGAAGCACAACATATTGTAGATGTGTATAAATGAATGCTAAATATCTGAATTAAAGGGCTATACAAAGTGTTTTTATGATTGACTCTGTCTATTAAACACTGAAGGGAAAACTGAATAAAAATGACTTTATCAAACAATGTTGTTGCTTCTATATTATCCCCATAATTAATCCCAGTATTTTCAGTGTAATGGTGTGCTTTACAGCTATATTCATGCACACCGAGGTGAGTTTTTTCAATGGTCTGTTTTTTTTAACTCCAAAATTAATGAGCAGCCAACTTGTTAGAGTGTCTTCTAGTCCCACAGAACAATGAACAATGAATTTTAAAGAGAACAAACTTTCTACAAGGAAAACAACAAAAAGGCACTTAGCATACACTGCTTTATTATCGATTCTTGCTCTAAATTAGATCATAATTTATCAATTGAACATCATGCTGCATTGAAGAAGACTTAAAACTAGTGATTGAGACCATTAACTCATTATAAGAATGTTTACTGAGAAAATCAATCCATTTTTGATTTCCCTACTACAAACTGACTTCTTTTTGCAGCCAGTGCACCTGCTGGCCATTAACAAGAATGCAGGTGTAAGGCACTTCTACATTAGCTCCCCTTTTCAGGCCTGGGGGCCGCTTGGTACATAAGACTCTCTGAAGTTCCTGATGGGGAAAATAAATAAATAATCATCACAGAACCACAACTATATTATAATAAATATATCAAGACACTTTTTAGTGTATTATCACTATGGCTCAATGTCACAAGTTTCTTTGTTCTCTGGTTACACAAGTACACAGAGTCAGAGATCACATAAGGCAGTTTATTTACACAGGCAGGTTTTTAAAAACAGTAAAAAAAAAAATGCTGGGGGTGATGAAGGGGCACCGTCTTTTAAAAGAGTCTTTACCAGGGGTTCCAAAGCTGTACAGGCAGTCTTTTTCTCCTCCTTGACTGCAGGTAAGGGGGGGAACAAGGTAGAGTCCAGCCAGCGCCATCTGCTGCTCCTCTCGCTGCTCCTCTCTCTGCTCCTCTCGCTGCTCCTCTCTCTGCTCCTCTCTCTGCTCCTCTCTCTGCTCCTCTCGCTGCTCCTCTCTCTGCTCCTCTCTCTGCTCCTCTCGCTGCTCCTCTCTCTGCTCCTCTCTCTGCTCCTCTCGCTGCTCCTCTCTCTGCTCCTCTCTCTGCTCCTCTCTCTGCTCCTCTCGCTGCTCCTCTCTCTGCTCCTCTCTCTGCTCCTCTCGCTGCTCCTCTCTCTGCTCCTCTCTCTGCTCCTCTCTCTGCTGTGCTGTGTCTGTGTGAATTCCCCACTGCATGCTGCTCTGCCTCCTCCTTATCTATTTGGAAGGTGATTAGTGTTTGCAGGTGTGCCAGGTTGCTGCAGGGGGAGGTCCTTCAGCCACAGGAGAGAGAGGCACCTCAAAACAATGATTCAAACACAAAACAATGAAGGATAAATCAATACACTGCAAAACACAAAAAAAGTCTCTCCTAGTGACTTTGTGACACTCAACATAATGCAGGCCGTAGAGTTAAATCTCTATGGAGTGATATATAAGTCTAGTGAGTGCATCAAACATCATTTAAAACATCTGAATAAGACACTCCTGTATGAAGTACCCAGATATAGGAAAAGTTACACACTGATACATATTAACTTGTAACCTCTACTACCGTGTACGTGACAGCATTCATCATGTGAGTGTGAGCAGCCGGAAAACCAAAGAGCAGCCTGCCTCTTTACATTGAGAGCACTCTTACTGGAGCACAGTTCAGTTACAGACACTGAAGTGGTTGAATCGTTTTGAACACACAATGATGAACTTCACCTTGATAACAGCTTTGCTCTGTTCCTTCAGTAAGTAAATTTTTTTCCATACAACAATTGTTAGTTTTGCTTCAGTACAGTAATTTGTCAGAGCTAAAACTTATTACAGGTTTATTAATAACATAATCTACATGCATTGTGTTGAATTGCAGGTTAAAGAATAAATATGTTGTTTGTTTCAGGTTTGATCTCTGTCTGTGTTTGTGAGCTCCACACTGTGGAGGTTCAGCCTGGTGAAGACGTCACGCTGATGTGCTCCAACTTTACCGGTACTACCTCTTACATATTCTGGTTCAGACTGGCCGACAGATCCAACATCAGCTGGATCTCCTGTCTGATGACCGCTGACGGCAAGGCTTCTTTCTGTGATGGATTTCGAAATGGCAAATTTAACATGACATCCAACATCACTACCCTCTTTCTCACGATACGACAAGTGGATTTATCTGACTCTGGACTGTACTTCTGTGGATTTTACCAAATTGGAAAGCCAGTTATTGACAGTGCAACATATTTAAAGGTTCAAGGTAAGGTTGTTGTCTTTTCATCTAACAGAAATACAACATGCCTGAACCCAAAACATGTAGATTACTAAACAAAAGTTTAATTGAATGATCTTTGTTATAGAAGCAGTTGTTGGAATAAGGAACCTGGTGAATGTGATCCTGGGCGCTGTGATTATTTTCCTTATTACAGTCATCGTCGGTCTGTTTTTCAAAATCAGAAACCGTTATACAGGTACTTGAACGTTTCTATTTAAGTTTCAAATGTGAATGTTTGCAATGCAAAACTTTGTAACTTTTCTGCATAAAATGTCTAAATAGACTAGATGTATGTTACATATTTTTGCAGAGTTGTGTACTTAGAAAACTGTAGTTTTTAATCAGGACACTCTCCGAGTCTGTCGCCTGTCAATGGCATCTTATCCCCCTTGCATCTGCAGTGTGGTTCTCTGCCAAAAGTTTGGATAAATGTACTATTTTGTCCAGTTTTAAGCCACCTTTTTTTTTTACTTTAACTGGATGAAGAATGTTAGTCATCAGATGTCTTACGTTTTTCAGAAACATTAGCGGTAATGCTTTATAATAGGGTCCTTAATAACCAATAATTAACAAGTAATAAGGCATTGTTCTCGCTTTAGATCCGGTAGTTGCAAAAAGTATAGTTAACTTATAGTTAACTTATAATAGATTAGCAATAAAGTATGTTTTGATATCAATAAGCAAACAAAATAAGATTAATAAAGGCATGGCAAAGACATAATGGGTGGGTCATGGGTGTTTGTAATGCCATTATTAACACTTATATAAGCTTATAAACACACAATAATGTTAATAAGCATCTTGTAAGGACTTACAAGGGCCTTATTACTTGTTAATTAATGGTTATTACAAGGACCTTAATAAAAAATGTTACCAAACACATTTTTTTAAGCGAAACTGCTTTGTTCAGTGTTTTTACCATTTTAAATCACTGGGCTTGTTAGTTTTGAAGAGGAGAAACCGCTGCCAATAATTCGGCCTCTTGTAGAAAACCTTCTGAACAATGAATGTTGCTTCGTCTTTTGTTGCATCAAAAAATCACATGTTACAAGTGACTAAATGTTATGTTTTCTATCATTTAGCCCATAAAGAGGGACCAAATCCACAAGAAAGTGAGGTAATCACAATGTATATTTTTATCATATATATATATATATATATAACTAATGTTATCTTATGATAAACTCAGCCACGTGAGATGAAATGTGTTTATTTACAGAACCTGGGCTCTGGAGATCTGAACTATGCAGCGCTCAGTTTCCTTCCAAAGGTAAAAGGCAGCAGAAGGCCTGCATCAGAGAGAGAGCTGGAGCCAAATGTTGTGTATGCTGCCACCAGATAGACTCAGGAAACATCTGGAACTGCATCTGCGATGTTCATCTATCAGCAAAGAGGACTTAAGATCACTTATGTTACTAAAATTGATAATAAATAATCTATTTGTACAAAACTGGCAACATTTTTAAATCATGACAGTCTATTTTCTCTTTCTGCTAAAGTTTGTCTAAATTAGTTATTGATGGAGCCGCACAGACACTGACGACTGTCTCTTTTAGCGAGTTAGATGGAGATCTGCAGCAGAGGTGGAGGTGAGCTACATATCGTCTGTTAGACAGGAAGAGACAGCACAGTGTGGTCCCACCACAGCTGAGGTGAAGTTCATGAGGCCTGTTCACTCAAAGCTCTGTGGGATCCAATCTGAAAGTAAACAGTGGACAATTGTGTCTCAAGTAGGCACAAGTGTAAGTGTTAAATACATTAACTGTAATACTTTAAGCACAATATATCATAGATGTGTGTAAATGAATGCTAAATATCTGAATTAAAGGGCTGTACAAAGTGTTTTTATGATTGACTCTGTCTATTAAACACTGAAGGGAAAACTGAATAAAAATTAGACTTTATCAAGCAATGTTGTTGCTTCTATATTATCCCCATAATTAATCCCATTATTTTCAGTGTAATGGTGTGCTTTACAGCTATATTCATGCACACCAAGGTGTGTTTTTTTCAATGGTCTGTTTTTTAACTCCAAAATGAATGAGCAGCCGACTTGTTAGAGTGTCTTCTAGTCCCACTGAACAAGGAATTTTAAAGACACCAAACTTTCTACAAGGAAAACAACAAAAACACACTGAAGCATATCTTCATGCATTATTTTCTATTGTTGCTCTAAATTATACCATCATTTATCAAATGAACATCATGCTGCATTGAAGAAGACTTAAAACTAGTGATTGAGACCATTAACTCATTATAAGAATGTTTACTGAGGTAATCAATCCATTTTTGATTTTCCTACTACAAACTGACATCTTTGTGCAGCCAGTGCACCTGCTGGCCATTAACAAGAATGCAGGTGTAAGGCACTTCTACATTAGCTCCCCTTTTCAGGCCTGGAGGCCGCTTGGTACATAACAACAATAAGACTCTCTGAAATGTCCTGATGTGGAAAATAAATAAATAATCAGCACAGAACCACAACTATATTATAATATATATATCAAGACACTTTTTAGTGTATTATCACTATGGCTCAATGTCACAAGTTTCTTTGTTCTCTGGTTACACAAGTACACGGAGTCAGAGATCACTTAAGGCAGTTTATTTACACAGGCAGGTTTTTAAAAACAGTAGAAAAAAATGCTGGGGGTGATGAAGGGGCACCGTCTTTTAAAAGAGTCTTTACCAGGGTTCCAAAGCTGAACAGGCAGTCTTTTTCTCCTCCTTGACTGCAGGTAAGGGGGAAACAAGGTAGAGTCCAGCCAGCGCCGTCTGCTCCTCCTCTCGCTGCTCCTCTCTTTGCTCCTCTCTTTGCTCCTCTCTTTGCTCCTCTCTTTGCTCCTCTCTTTGCTCCTCTCTCTGCTCCTCTCTCTGCTCCTCTCTCTGCTCCTCTCTCTGCTCTGCTGTGTCTGTGTGAATTCCCCACTGCATGCTGCTCTGCCTCCTCCTTATCTATTTAGAAGGTGATTAGTGTTTGCAGGTGTGCCAGGTTGCTGCAGGGGGAGGTCCTTCAGCCACAGGAGAGAGAGGCACCTCAAAACAACGATTCAAACACAAAACAATGAAGGATAAATCAATACACTGCAAAACACAAAAAAAGTCTCTCCTGGTGACTTGGTGACACTCAACATAATGCAGACAGTAGAGTTAAATCTCTATGGAGTGATACATCAGTCTAGTGAGTGCATCAAACATCATTTAAAACATCTGAATAAGACGTTCCTGTATGAAGTACCCAGATATAGGAAAAATTACACACTGATACATATTAACTTGAAGCCTCTACTACCGTGTTCGTGACAGCATTCATAATGTGAGTGTGAGCAGCCGGAAAACCAAAGAGCAACCCGCCTCTTTACATTGAGAGCACTCTTACTGGAGCACAGTTCAGTTACAGACACTGAAGTGGTTGTATCGTTTTGAACACACAATGATGAACTTCACCTTGATAACAGCTTTGCTCTGTTCCTTCAGTAAGTACACTTTTTTCAATACAACAATTGTTAGTTTTGCTTCAGTACAGTAATCTGTCAGAGCTAAAACTTATTATAGGTTTATTAATAACATAATCTACATGCATTGTGTTGAATAAATATGTTGTTTGTTTCAGGTTTGATCTCTGTCTGTGTTTGTGAGCTCCACACTGTGGAGGTTCAGCCTGGTGAAGACGTCACACTGATGTGCTCCAACTTTACCAGTTATGCCTCTTACATTTTCTGGTTCAGACTGGCCGACAGATCCAACATCAGCTGTATCTCCTCTATGAGGACCGCTGACGGCAATGCTTCTTTCCAGGATGGATTTCGAAATGGCAAATTTAACATGACATCCAACATCACTACCCTCTTTCTCACAATACGACAAGTGGATTTATCTGACTCTGGACTGTACTTCTGTGGATTTTACAAAGATGAAAAGCCAGTTATTGACAGTGCAACATATTTAAAGGTTCAAGGTAAGATTGTGACCGTTGTTTTCATTGAACAATGAAAGAAGAAGAAAAAACCCTTAACCCAAAATATGTAGATTACAATACAAAAGTTTAATTGAATGATCTTTGTTGTAGAAGCAGTTGTTGGATTAAGGAACCTGGTGAATGTGATCCTGGGCGCTGTGATTATTTTCCTTATTACAGTCATCATCGGTCTGGTTGTCAAAATCAGGAACCTTTATACAGGTACATGTATGTTTCTGTTTAAGTTTCAAATGTGAATGTTTGCAGTGCAAAACTTTGTAACTTTTCTGCATAAAATGTCTAAAAAGACATATTTTTGCAGAGTTGTGTAGTTATATAGAAAACTGTAGTTTTTAATCAAGGACACTATCCGAGTCTGTCACCTTTCAACAGCATGTTATCCCCCTTTGCATCCCAAAGTTTGGATAAATGTACTTTTTTATCCAGTTTTAAGCCACACATTTATTTATTTTTAAAATAATTAAATATTGGTTGTTGTTGTTGTTGTTGTTGTTTTAACTTTAACCAGATGTAGAATTTTAGTCATCAGATGTCTTAATTTTTTTTTTACTTTTCTGCATAAAATGTCTAAAAAGACTAGATGTATGTTACATATTTTTGCAGAGTTGTGTACTTGTATAGAAAACTGTAGTTTTTAATCAGGACACTCTCCGAGTCTGTCGCCTGTCAATGGCATCTTATCCCCTTTGCATCTGCAGTGTGGTTCTCTGCCAAAAGTTTGGATGAATGTACTTTTTTATCCAGTTTTAAGCAACATTTTTATGATGACTTTAAATATCTCGGTTGTTGTTGTTTTTTACTTTGACTGGATGAAAGATTTTATTCATTAGATTTCTAAAGTTTTTAGAAAAATTAGCAGAGCAAACGTAAGCAGCAGCTCAGCTTAGAGGCCCTTCGCCCACATACCAAACTGCATCAGAGAAACACATTTTTTTAAGCGAAACTGCTTTATTCAGTGTCTTTACCATTTTAAATCACCGGGTCTGATAGTTTTGAAAAGGAGAAACCGCTGCCAATAATTCAGCTCCTTGTAAAAAAAAACAACTCCTGGACAATGAATGTTGCTCCGTCTTTTGTTGCATCAAAAAATCACATGTTACAAGTGGCTAAATGTTATGTTTTCTATCATTTAGCCCATAAAGAGGGACCAAATCCACAAGAAAGTGAGGTAATCACAATGTATATTTTTTATCATATATATAACTAATGTTATCTTATTATAAACTCAGCCATGTGAGATGAAATGTGTTTATTTACAGAACCTGGGCTCTGGAGATCTGAACTATGCAGCGCTCAGTTTCCATCCAAAGGCAAAAGGCAGCAGAAGGCCTGCATCAGAGAGAGAGCTGGAGCCAAATGTTGTGTATGCTGCCACCAGATAGACTCAGGAAACATCTGGAACTGCATCTGTGATGTTCATCTATCAGCAAGGAGGACTTAAGATCACCTATGTTACAAAAAATTGATAATAAATAATCTATTTGTGCAAAACTGGCAACATTTTTAAACCATGACAGTCTATTTTCTCTTTCTGCTTAAGTTTGTCTAGATTAGTTATTGATGGAGCCGCACAGACACTGACGACTGTCTCTTTTAGCGAGCCGGGTGGCTGCGGACCCCCCCCCCCCTGCACGTCTTAAGTCTATTCATGTTGTGAAAGTGTATCATGCCATGTTGCTGAGGTTTTTCTCATGCTTTTTTCCTCCTTTCCTCTCCTCATGTGTGCTGTATTTCCCTCTCTTCATACCCTGTCTTCCTGTCCTGTCTACCTTGTGATATTGTTTGTGGGTGTTTTATGCATTCTGGACGGGTTGATGGCTCAATTTCGTTGTACTTGTACTTGTTACTCTGTGCAATGACAATAAAGGGTTCATTCAGATGGAGATCTGTAGCAGAGGTGGAGGTGAGGTACATATCGTCTGTTAGACAGGAAGAGACAGCACAGTGTGGTCCCACCACAGCTGAGGTGAAGTTCATGAGGCCTGTTCACTCAAAGCTCTGTGGGAATCCAATCTGAAAGTAAACAGTGGACAATTGTGTCTCAAGTAGGCACAAGTGTAAGTTTTAAATACATAAACTGTAATACTTTAAGTACAATACATCAAAGATGTGTATAAATGAATGCTAAATATCTGAATAAAAGGGCTATACAAAGTGTTTTTATGATTGACTCTGTCTATTAAACACTGAAGGGCAAACTGAATAAAAATGAGACTTTATCAAACAATGTTGTTGCTTCTATGTTATCCCCATAATTAATCCCAGTATTTTCAGTGTAATGGTGTATGCACCTGCTGGCCATTAACAAGAATGCAGGTGTAAGCCACTTCTACATTAGCTCCCCTTTTCAGGCCTCGGGGCCGCTTGGTACATAACAACAATAAGACGCTCTGAAACATCCTGATGTGGAAAATAAATAAATAATCAGCACAGATCCACAACTATATTATAATAAATATATCAAGACACTTTTTAGTGTATTATCACTATGGCTCAACATCATGCAGACAGTAGAGTTAAATGTATATGGAGTGATACATCAGTCTAGTGAGTGCATCAAACTTTAGTTAAAACATCTGAATAAGACGTTCCTGTATGAAGTATCCATATATAGGAAAAGTTACACACTGATACATATTAACTTGTTACCTCTACTACCGTGTACGTGACAGCATTCATAATGTGAGTGTGAGCAGACGGAAAGCCAAAGAGCAGCCCGCCTCTTTACATTGAGAGCACTCTTACTGGAGCACAGTTCAGTTACAGACACTGAAGTGGTTGAATCGTTTTCAACACACAATGATGAACTTCACCTTGATAACAGCTTTGCTCTGTTCCTTCAGTAAGTACACTTTTTTCCATACTACAATTGTTAGTTTTGCTTCAGTACAGTAATCTGTCAGAGCTAAAACTTATTACAGGTTTATTAATAACATAATCTACATGCATTATGTTGAATTGCAGGTTA
This sequence comes from Centropristis striata, assembly GCF_030273125.1. Taxonomy (NCBI): domain Eukaryota; kingdom Metazoa; phylum Chordata; class Actinopteri; order Perciformes; family Serranidae; genus Centropristis; species Centropristis striata. The sequence goes on from NC_081533.1 coordinate 25,424,686, forward strand.
AAGAATAAATATGTTGTTTGTTTCAGGTTTGATCTCTGTCTGTGTTTGTGAGCTCCACACTGTGGAGGTTCAGCCTGGTGAAGACGTCACACTGACGTGCTCCAACTTTACCAGTACTACCTCTTACATATTCTGGTTCAGACTGGCCGACAGATCCAACATCAGCTGTATCTCCTCTATGACGACCGCTGACGGCAATGCTTCTTTCTGTGATGGATTTCGAAATGGCAAATTTAACATGACATCCAACATCACTACCCTCTTTCTCACGATTCAACAAGTGGATTTATCTGACTCTGGACTGTACTTCTGTGGATTTTACAAAGATGAAAAGCCAGTTATTGACAGTGCAACATATTTAAAGGTTCAAGGTAAGATTGTGACCGTTGTTTTCATTGAACAATGAAAGAAGAAAAAAAACTAATGCCTTTACCCAAAATATGTAGAATACTATACAAAAGTTTAATTGAATGATCTTTGTTGTAGAAGCAGTTGTTGGAATAAGGAACCTGGTGAATGTGATCCTGGGCTCTGTGATTATTTTCCTTATTACAGTCATCATTGGTCTGGCTGTCAAAATCAGGAACCTTTATACATACTACGTTGTAGTATTTACTTTTCATGCTACTTTATACTTAAACTTCAAAACTTTTCAAAGGCCTATTAAAGACAAATGAATTAGCATATTATGGTAAATGTTTGTGATTTTTGATAAAATCACAAATAAAACAAACGTTAAGGTGTCACTTTTGGCTCTGGTTAATTGTAATATTTCTTAGTATTTTTTTTTTTCATTTTTACAAGCAAAACAATCTATAGATTGTTGGAGAAAATAATCAGAAGATTAATCCATAATTATTTTTTATTTATTTAATATTCCATTTTAATCTTAATACAGTAGTTAATTGTTAAAAATGAGCACCATCTCAAACAACTTCATCAGTTATGTTTTTACATAAATACATCAACAATAATAATCTAATGATATAAAAAAAATAATACTATCAAAGTGACAGTGGACCTTTTTTCTGCTTTGAGTGCCTTTTCTTTTAATAATTTCTTTCAGGGTTTTTTATTGCTTGCTTTATATATATTACTGTGACATTCTGTATTAAACTACAGTATAAAGCAACAGATGTGTATCAGAGAGAGCTGGTCCTAAACTGCCACCCCAGAGACTCAGGACACAACTGGAACTGCATGTTTGAGCGAAATTAATCTTTATCATCACCAGCAGAATGTACTTTAAGTATCAAAGTAAGGATTGCACAGTGTCCACTTATAATTCATAATTGACATGTTTTTTAAAGCAATATTTATTTATTTTGTTGTGAAGTTAAGTCCGTCTTTTAACTAATGTGGCCTTTTGATTGGATACCATCAGACAGTCTAATTTAATCTTTTTTATGAAAGAGATTGATGGAATAACAAAGTCTGGAATAACAGGTTATCAGATGCTTGAAGGCAAAACAGTTGAACTCAGTTTATTTCAGTGTAACTTTTGTCAGGTTTTTTGGTTCAAATTTGTCAACTTCCTATGCATTCATTTCTGTCTCTGTTTAGAATCTTTCAGTCTGTCCTTACATAATGCATGGCTCCTTTTTCTCCACACAAACTTGGCTATCAGTCATATTCTTCATTTTATTTTAAATAACAAAGTATAAAGCTGCCAGGAACCGAAAATACAAAGAAAAGACACAGGTGTCTATGGAAATGTACCGTTTTTATTTTTTTTACCATTAATACATACAAAAACAGCAGAAAAAATGATAAATAATAAAACTACAAAACAGTCTATTTGCATGTAAATTAAAAATAGTAACAGCTTTCATTGTAGGAAGAAAATTCATATTTTAAAAATGGTCTAGAAACATAAATGTCACACTGTGAAAGCTCCTATGATTGCACTTTTAACTAGCTTTCTCAACTTGTCTACATATCATATATAAATTAAGTTATTACTGTAAATAAAACATGTGTATTTTCAATAAATAGATGGACTCCAGAGGGTTAAGTCTCCGAAGGTAAATGATTTAAATGTTACATGTAACAAAGTCGTGTTTTTCTTGCGGTGGCCATTCTTCAGTCATTTATGCTTGTACATTTAATAAAGTATATTTATTTTTTATTATTTCTTTAACAGGCATGGGAATCCAGTGTGATGTAATAAGCAAGCTGAGTGGGATCCTGGGTGCTGTCACTGTTGTCCTTGTTAGTGTCATCATTGGTCTGGCTGTTAGAGTCAGGAAGCTTCAGACAGGTACCTCCCTGGAACTACTGGATATCTGATTTTATATTTATACATTCTGCATTAGTGTGTCACAGTGATTAAATGAACTGATCAGACGTATCGTCTCTTTCATTCAGCTGCCAACGAAGAACAGAGCCAACCTGATTATGAGGTGAAACAGCTTTTATGTTTTCATACTTTCAAAGGTGGTGAATTGTTTTTTAAAACTATTTGACATGTCTTTACCCTTTACAGAATGACTGTGATGTCCTGAAAGACGCAGAACTGACGGAGATGCGGAACAGGAGGACCGCATCAGAGAGAGAAGTGGAGACTCATGTGGTTTATACTGCCCGGAGATAAACACAGAGGAACTGATGACTTTATCATATTAATCTTCACAGGTCTGACTATGCTAACATCTTATTTTTGTCTCTTTAACTTCCTCTGATTTTTGTGACCGTCCAGACTGATACATGGAGGTCTGCTGCAGTGAGGCACACTCTCAAGTAGGCACAAGAAGAAACAGATTATTTTATTTAAATACCTAAACTGTTAGAATGTAATACTTTAATTGCAATATCATAAAATATGAATGCTGGATATCTGATTTAAAGTGTTTCATGACAGGAAAGGGACAGACAGATTCAGATAACAGTATGTAACTAAGTTCATTCAATGTAATTCGGTACAATTTGATGTACTTGTGCTTTACTTCTTATTAAAGCTTGTTAAATACAAATTAATTAGCCTATTATGGTTAATGTTTGTCATATTTGATGCAAAAATAAATGTACAAAGAGTTGAAAATTGTGAGAATTTGCTGCATTTAAAGTAATATTTTATAGTTGTTAGACTTCTGCAACTGTTGGTTGGTCAAAACAAACAGGATCATTTTAACATTTCTCAGTATTTTTCTGAATTTTTGCAAGCAAAACAATCAATAGATAAATGGAGAAAAAAATCAGAAGACTAATCCATAATGTAAATAAATATTAGTTAATAGTTCAAAATGAGCAACATCTCAAACAACTTCAACAGTAAAATCATGTTTTACATAAATAAATGAGGAATAAAAACATCAAATGGTATAAAATAAAATCCTATAATAGTGACAGGACATTTTTTTGTATTAAATACTTTTTATTTTTCCGTTATAATTTTTTCCATAATTGTTTCCAACATAGTCAAACATACAAAAAGACCACATAGCAACAGAGTCAACAATATCTTACATATTAATTAAATCCTTTACTGATATGAGGAATAAAGTAGAAATTGTGTTTAAAAGGACGTGAGTGAGGTTGAGTAATGAAGGATGTGTATGCATGCCTATAGGTATGTGTGAATGCTAAGAAGAAGAATAAGGCAATAAATGTAAAATATGCACACAGAAAATAAATAAATAGATATGAATTTTGTAAAAATATAATAATATATGAGAATAAATAGATAACATAAGATTAATAAATAGAGGGGGGGACTCGAGCGCGAAGAACATAAAGGCAAAATAAGATAAGAAGAGGAAGAAAAGTCATAGCTGACATGAAAAGAGATGAGCATTTAAAAGAAAGATCACTCAGAGAACGTAACCATACAATCTTTTAATACTTTCTCTAAGATTACCCTTATTGTACTTTTACTCAAGTTAAATTGCTATGTAAGACTTTTACTTGTAACAGAGTGTTTTTACAGTGCAGTTTTAGTACTTTTACTTATGTATTCTGACTACATTGCATGGCAGGAATCATGAAAGAGTGTGAATGCTGAGAACAAAAAAGGCAATAAATGTAAAATATGCACACAGAAAATAATTGAATGAAAATTTGTTAAAATATAAATGAATGAAAATTAGTTATAAAAATAATAATACATGATAAAAATCAATAAAATAAAAGTGATAAGTAGAGGGGGGACTAGAGCAAAGAGAACATGAAAGCAAAATAAGATAAGAATAGTAAGAAAAGACATAGCTGACATGAAAAGAGATGAGAATTTAAAGAAATATCACTCAGAGAACCAAGGTTACAACGTAACCATTCATTCTCTATCGTCCTGAGATAGAGGAAAAGGTCAAAATTGAGACGGCAGATACAGCTAATTAAATCTGATGGGTGACAGGTAAAGGACAGATTCAGATACTAAATAGGAAGCGATACATGGCAGCTACAACCAGCTGGCAGGGAGTATATTAAAGGGCCGGTTATAAACTGCAGAGCTGATGAAGGGAAGTGGGAACAGGTGTGTAGGTGGGTGAGGATATCAGGGGCCAGGGAAAAGAGTCAGAGGACATCCAGTGGATGCCTTCAGTATGGCAGGTCTACAGAAAGTGAACAAGATCTGGAGACAGAGACCAAAACAACCAACAGATTAGAATGTCCTTGTGACAGTGAGCAGGGTCTCTGACCTCCTTCTAACTTCTTACACTTAGTGAAGTCAAGTTATGTCACAACAAGAACTTGGACATGTTCAGGGCAGGACACGAACTCTACTATACTACTCTGCTGAATTAATTCTAACCCACCACCCTTACTAAAACTATAATTATTACTAAAGTAAGGCTATGGGTTTTTGGGTTTTTTTGGAATGCAGTAATAGTCAAATATTTCAATTGGTTATGGTATCTTACAGTGAAATTGCATTTTGCAGTTTGCAGACTGTGTAACTAATGGACTAGTGGCCGTGACGTCACCCGTTGTTTTGTGGACTGCCCGTTGGAAGCATTGAGTTCAGCATTACACTCGTCGCCTTCTTGTTTTCGGAAATGGGGATCATATCCATATCCATATCCATATTTGGACTGTGGAGGAGCGAGAGGGATCTGAAGACACTGACTACACACCTCTCTACACCTCAACCTGACTGAATGAAGCCGCATGTTAGCATTAACTGGAGAATTAGCTGGGATGTTCATTTTAGCAAAAAAACGAAAACAAAATGTATGTTACTTACCTCAGAAAAATGAACAGTGACTCAAGGGTCTATTTATCCAACCAAACGTTGAACAAGACATTTTTAATGAACAAAATGTTCAAATAAACTGTCATTAAGTGAAAATACAATGTGAAAGGGTCAAAGTTATGAGACCAAACCAGTAAACATACTTTTTTATATCTATATAACGTTATATATAACTTTATTGACACGTTGCCGTGGATACCATTGCTGTGCTTCTCTCCTGATGACGGCTCGCCTTGTTAGTGACCTGTCAATCAAAGGTAGCCACGCCCCAAATCATATGATTTTTCACTAGCGATTGAGACCGTAGTGTTGTCCTAAAAAGAAATTTCTGAGGTAATAAATCAAGTGAGAAGAGTTCTCATTCTGTATTGAAATGAATGGACATAAAAGCTTTTGCAGCCACCATCAGCGCCCCCTGCTGGAATTTTCGGTAGAATGCAGTTTAAGGCACTTCCTGGTTTCAAATTGAGTTATAACTAAAAATGATATCCTTGATGCAATACAGCAATAGCTGTAGGGACCAGTTGGCTCCCATATTAAAAACGCAGGAAGATTTCTGAAAAAGGGAGATGGAACAGTTTTTTTAGATCGCTCTAAGAAAGCTTTTTTTTTCATTTTTCTGAAAAAAATCCATATGTAGATGTTCAGAAAAAATTCAGGACACTCAAAGTGAAGTCGGATCAATGATAAGTATTATGGTTTTGCCAAAAATGCTTTCTGTTTGAGGCCAGAAATTCCAGTCTGTCCACCTCTGCTGTCACTGTGTCGGAACAGGTGTCAGTTAATTCTGTTGATTGCTTTGATCTGATTGTCTTTGATCTTTGATGTGATTACAGTTACAGATACACACACACACACATGCGCATAAGCGCACACACTCCTCACACATGCATACAAATGCTTCAAACACACACGCACGCGCACACACACACACACAGGTAACTTTATGTGATTTTAATTACACACACATACACACACACACGTAACTTTATGCGATTTTCGCTACACACACACAAATGCGCGCGTAAGCGCGCACACTCCTCCAGATACACGTTTCACACACTCACTCACACACACACACACACACACACACACACACACACACACACACACACACACACACACACATTTTAAGGTTAAAGGGCATAGTTTGAAATCTCTGAAGATTCTCATCATAGTGTACACACACCGGCAGTAGCCCCCGTGGCCCTTTCAGAATTTCCCCAGAGGAAATTTTCTAGTTTGAATTTATTATCTAGATAGTGATTAAGTAAAAAGGGGGGATACAATTATATTAAGACTGAAATATACAATTATTTTATAATATTAAGTCTAAAATACATAAATCTTTGAATAGAGTTTTTAAACACTTGCAAACACACTTAGAAAAAAATCAATTTGAGAATGTTTATTCACTGAAAACAAAATATAAATGCTGAAAGAAGACAACAACATTGTAGTTCCTGCACTCTGTTTTTGCATTACTATTAGAACCTTTTATAGCAATGTAAAACCTGAGTGCAGTACATTTTTGGGGGGTCAAAGGTCAAATAAATTATCATGATTTTTTAGCATAAAAATGACATCATGAATACATGTAGAAATAAGTGTCATATCACTTCCCTATGGCCCATTTGGCTGGCCAGTTAAAAAAAACATTAAAACACTTTAAAGCAGGTTTTCTTAGTTTTACCCTTTGCATAGTTACTGCAACTACGCTTTGTAGCGCAGTATAGTGGATCCTAGTTTGGGACCCCCAGGTTGAGAACCAGTAGCCTATATTAATGGATCAAATAAGAGGCTAAATAAAACAAAATATCAAAAACGTTGCTGACCCCTGACATAACACCTCTGTATGTATCATACTAATAAAGAGGTTTCTAAAACAGTGTGACAATTGAACAGTCAGATATTAAAGCATCTCTAGACCCTCTGAATGCATGATGATGAAATATAAGATATAGTGTAATAACTTAGCTGATGACTTTATGTATTAAACTACAGTATGAAGAAACAGGTGCGTATCAGAGAGAGCTAGTGCTAAATGTGGAGTATAATGCCACCACAGAGACTCAGGACACAACTGGAACTGCATGTTTGAGTGAAATAAATCTTTATCATCAGCAGAATGTACTTTAAGTATCATGTAGAATGTATCAAAAAGTATCAAAGTATTGACTGCCAAGCTCAGTTCCCACAAATAATTCATATTTTACATGGGTAGTCTCAGTGTGGGTAGTCTCTAGTGTGTCTCAGCTACAGGGGGACTGGCCTTCAGCTGCAGGCTATTTTTTACTGTGTTACTCTCACAATGTAGCCACAAATATTAATTGAAGTGGTGATACTTTTTATCTGTATCTCACTTTTGTTTTGGTGACTGTAATTTTGCAGAACATTATTATATTTAATGAGAACGTTAATGCATTCGCTCTCTTTGCGTGACTTAAAACCACAGTCTGTCTGCCCTTTAAATTTCAATAATGTTGGCAATCCATAGAACTATGATATATTATATACAACACACTAAAGCATGCTGTGGGAAATGGCTATTCTAATAGATATAAAAACATAAAATGTGTTTCAAAAAAAGTCAATGACTAAATTCAGTTGGATTTGATGCAAACAATTTGTGCAGAACAAACACATGACCAGCCTCTGCTCAGTAAACCACTAAGATCTGATGAACAAAAGCAGAAGTCTGACACTTGTGAGAACATAACCCATTATTCTGTCTTTATGTCAAAGACCCCGCCTATTTGTATTTAGAGCAGCCTTAAAACCATCAAAGAAGCGAACACATCTCATTGCAGTTTCGGCCACACGCACCATGAACGACTTTGCCTTGATGACAGCTTTACTTCTCTGCTGCTTCTGTGAGTGCTGCCACTGAATCAGTCTCAACTATATTTTATTTCAACTAGATGTTGGTCATCAGAACCAAAATAATTCACTTATTTAAAAGTTTGTTTAAAGGAAATGTTCAACTTCCCTTTCTTTCATTGTAAGTAAATCTTTGAATGTCTGTGTTGTTTGTTTCAGGTTTGATTTCCGTCTCAGGTTCTGAGTCTCAGACTGTGGAGGTCCGGTCTGGTGAAGAAGTCACTCTGCTGTGCTCCAACTTTTCAACCACTGCCACTCAGATAGTCTGGTTCAGAGTGGTCAAGAGATCCCGGCTGCACTGTGTCTCCTATATGTTCAAGTCTCTTAAGCCTGCTACATACTGTGATGGATTTGAAAATGGAAAGTTTGAAATGACGTTCAACACTGCTACCTTTTTTCTCACAATCAAACAAGTGAATTCATCTGACGCTGGACTGTATTTCTGTGGATATTACATCAACAATAATAATAAACAAGCTATTGTGCATGCCACATTTCTTGATGTACAAGGTAAGATTGTTGTAAAGTTTAGTCTCAATTTTGATTAATATTTAATTTCGATGATTCTTTTAACCCATTGAAGCCTGGAAAGCGGATACGTCGTTTTGTAGTATTTGTATAAGCTCTGAAATACTTTTTGAATTTCATTTCTATCTGCTACAGAGGCTGAAAAATCTATTATTTAGTAGAAGCGTTGACACTTCTGATGAATTTCAAGAAAAACTTCAGGTTTAAGGGGCTGATTTTAAAATCGCCCTGAGGTTTTACAGGCGTTTCAGGCGTCAATGGGTTAATTTGTCACACAGTAGTTTAAAGTCTAATCATTACTTTTATTTTTTTGTAGACGTGTTTGACGGTATAACCTATCTGCCGAGTGTGATCCTGGGCGGTCTGACTGTTTTCTTCATTGTGATCAGCATTTTTCTGGCTGTTAAAAACAAAAACCTGCAGAAAGGTAATTATACTGAGTTTTATTGTATTTTTACATCCTTTTTTTGAAGTGTGAACATACTGACCTGATGCTCTGTTTCTGTCATTTAGCTCATGTTGAAGAGCAGAACGCACAGCAGACACAGGTGAAGGTTTACATTTAACATTTGTGGATTTCAGCAGGTGCTACAATCACTTGACAGTTAATGATGAATTTTTTTTGTTTTTTGACAGAATCAGGACTCAGGTGAGCTGAACTACGCAGCTGTGACTTTTCATTCAAAAACAAAAAGAAACTACCAGCCAGCATCAGAGAGAGAAGTGGAAACTAATACTATTTATTCGGCCACTAGATAGACTTAGGAAGCACCTGAAACTGATACGAAGAAAATCCTGCAAAACGTACAATATTATATTTAAAGCAGATTTCGTATTCTTGTACGCATTTCCATCTGTAGGCAAAATTATAACACGCTTGATGTTTGAGTAGCCAGTAAAAAAAGATTCTATTTTTAGTTTGGGGAGACTTTGATGGAGGTTTGCAACAGTTCAGTTTCAAGTTGTTGAAGCTGTCTTTTCAACCACAAAACGTGTGGTGAAGTATCTTGTTATTTAAAATTAGCAACACTTCACTTGACTGACATGAAGAGAAGCACAGTGCGGTTGGAACAAAGACAGAGAAAACTGAACAGTGGTTTACTGTCATCTGTCGAGCAGTCATGGATCAGTCTATATATGTTTGTGATATGATGCATTTTTGATGTGGAGGAGAGCAGAGGAGAGTTGTTGTATGCATTTTTCTGCTTTGGAAGGAGCAAATGGTACAGAGTTACCAAGTTAAATGTTATGCACAGACTGCTCCAGATTCATCTCACATGCACCAGAATGAATGACAAGGTATAGTTTAGGTCCAGTTTATGTAGGCAAGCTCAAGTGCTTATGTGTCAGTTTCTCACATCAAGTTTCTTAACAAGTAATACAATAATATGTATGATATTTAAGCTTGATACAGTCTGCTTGAATCTGCTTTTTTTTAACATATGCATTTGCCATATAAGGTGATGTGTGGTGAACCTGTTAGTAGAATGAGCACAGTATAAATTGTATTCACTGTCTTGATTGTCAAATTTAACCCATCATCAGTAAGTTATCAAGATTACATCATGAGCAAACATAATTTTCGCATTGACTTTGTGATATGGTAAGCAACATATTTTTCTAAACATTATGTGCAGTGTTGACTTACTTTTGTAAGTAAAGCCCACACTTTACCTCAAATTGGCTAACTCTGTATACTTATGGCATAAATGTTCATTTTTATGAATAAAAAAACAATATTTCAATACTCTGTGTTCTTGTTGTTTATTTTACACATTCTGTCTTGTTTGCTTCTACATACGGATCTAACAGGAGTGCTGAATTCTGAGACGCTTTCAAATCGGAACATTTTTAGGAACTTTTTACCATTTTTATTATTCACAAAATTCTAAATTCTTAATACACTCCTAATGATACTTTGGACTTACTTGAAAAGTTCTCAAAGGGAAATCACAGTTCAGGGGTGTTAAAGTGATCTGTAACTGTCAACAAGGAGCAGAGTAGGGTCGAAAAGACAGCACTCTTTGTACCGACAGGCTGGAGGGGAGCGCGCAGTCGAAACACTCCTAAACAATCGCTCTGATAAAACACCCAAAACAGAGTGAGTCATGGAAAAGCGGAGATATCCCACGGGTAGAAACGAATGAAATGTGGTGATGTAGTACCATCACCTCATGTTAAGCGTTTTTACGCGTGCCATGGTGGCTGGGCCCCTCTCCCCTGGGTCCATATTTATTTATTTTTTTCATTCTTGGCCCTAATAAGCCGTCGTAGTAGACGATCCGGGTGATAGATTCATTATTTAATATCCCAGAACATGATTGTGTTGTGTTTTATTAGGTTATATGATTAAGCTATAATGTAAATGACGTCACTCAGACCAAACCTGCATTCAGTAATGATCAGCCTCACGTGGGACTGATGGAAATGACAAACGATGTAAAAGTGTTTCTTGCTGCTGGACAGACTCTCTACTGTTTGTTTGTTTTTTTACTTTAATATCCATAATAAATCTGAATGGAGGAAATAACAGATCACGAAAGGGAAAAAAGCTTCGAGAGCGATCTTTCTTTTAATTTATTATAAATGTAGAAATATGTTTGTGGTCTTGTTCAGAGCCACAATAAAACAGATTTTAACTACATGGTGAATCATATAAATAAAATATAAAACTTGTGGTGACACACTTGAGTTTAATCTGTGATCTGTCTTCACTCCGGTTTGAAACTACAGTGATGTTGCGATGTATAAGATCAATCCGATCAGCTGCTGCGTCATTTCAATAAGTCAGGGGGCGGGGCCACCGCTAAAAGACTTCCATACGATGCTCTCATGTATCCTCGCTTATGGCTCCTCCGATATCCCTCCTCTATCCTCTATCCTCCGAGCACAAATAAGAGCTTTGCGATGGTCGTAAAGATGGCGCACGTGAACGAACTTCCAGTTCAAGCGAGGATAGAGGAGACATAAAATGAGGGACATGGGATGTACCCCTGGAGTACAAAGTGTCCCATATTTTAGATCGTCCCTGCTCCAACACAGCTGATTCAAATGATCCGCTCATTATGAAGCTTCTCAATAACGAGCTGATCATTTGAATCAGCTGTGTTGGAGCAGAGAGAGCTCTACAACATGCAGGACAAGTTGTATTCTGGGTATACTGGAAAACACTGAATTAAAGCAGTAATAATGATGACATCTGAATGAAGTTACACCTACTGGTTAAATGTTAACAGGGACACCATGTTGTTGTTGTAAACATTTTATTCATGCAGGTCAGATTCCAAAAAAGTTTGTTCCATCTGAGTTCTGTATCCCGGAGATCACAGAGGCCTTGTTCAGACTGCCAGCCAAAATCAGATTTTTAGCCCATCCAGATTGGAACTGGATGGCTCTTTTGAAGTCTGAACAGTCACAAATGACATGAAATCCGATTTTTGCAGACCGGATCGAAACCACCTTCGGGAGGTAGTTTCAGATCGCATTTGGACAGATGCATCTCAGTCTGAACCGCTCCAAACACTCAGATCGGTTCTGACTGTCCGTGACGTCACTCTACGCGGCGTAGCGCAGGCAGCGCGGAGACGAGGTGTCGACCAGCAGCCACGACTCATGCGGGTCCGACGGGGGCGTCCATCCGCCCGGTTTCTCCCCTGGTGCGTCTGAGATGTTCTGCACCTCTACTGGACAGTGATAAGGCCAATATACTGAGGTGACCTGCCTCCATCATGTTTGTTGTTGTTGTTCTTGTCGCTGTCGCAATTATATGACGTCTGACGCTCTGACGCCTGACGAAACCTGTCAGATCAGTCAATAATGTGGCCCAGTCTGAACAGAGCCATATCCGATTTGGACACTTGCTAAAAACAGTGTGGACAGTCAGCCCTAAAAATCGGATTTGAGTAGGAATCTGATTTGAATCAGATTCTCCTGCAGTCTGAACGCAGCCAGACTGTTGGATTATACCACACATTTAACACTCATGTTAGCTGAAATCCAACTTTGCATGCTTTTTCAAACCTTGTTTTCCCCACAAGATCTGCAGTGTGCAGGACAGGTCACAAGCTGCCTCTACAGGGACGAATGGCAAACATATGAACACCAGTCTACCTCAGACCTATTCTCACCTTCACATGCCAGGGCCTTGCTTAATAAGCGTAGCGCGGAGGCAGGGCAGACATTCTGCGTAGGGGTCTCTGGCACGTGGAACTCCGTATGCGGGGACTCGGGACACCGGAGAAAGTCAGGAGTGCTCGTGGGAGAAACCGTTAGTGGCGGGGGGCATAGGGCACCAGAGGAATGAGTTCTTAAACCCTGTCTATCCTCTCAAACTCAGTGAGGATCTTGAATGGGTTTTTGGTAAGATGCCTGAAACAAGGTTTGTGGTAACACAAGCTAAAGAGATGTTTGCGTTTTGCTGTACGACATAAAATACGTTAGTAAATACCCCCATTTGTGAAATTTGTCAAGTTTTTACGTGTCAGGCGGTTGCTAACAAGTGGCTAAATGAGACTACAGTGGTTGTCGGGGACATTAAACGTCCTCACGTCGGACACGGATGGTAACTCTCTCACTACTCCGCCTCACAGACCCCAGTTGTTTTTCAGTTCTCTTGCAAACTCTTGTAGATTGTAAAGTACAGATTCAGTAGCTTGTCAAAACAGTTGGTTAGCTTGTCAGATATCGTGTGAAGCAAAAGTGCTATTGAAGTCATGATTCATGATTCGTTCATTTTCACGCAGTACATTGTCTCGTCACATGGCAGCTGCATAAGCTCAGTCAGGACAGGAAACAGAACAACTCAACTCATGTTTGAGTCTCTCGTTCGTTTGTGACAGCTGTAGAGGCTCAATCACAGGGCTGTTGGCTGAGCAGTAAGCACAGTGATTCGTTCACGATCGGTCTTCTGTTTATTTTTCATGTGACAGCTGCAGAGGCTCGGCCACAGGGCTGTGGTTACAGCACGAGTTAAAATGAATGAAATTACTTAAAAAAAAAAAAAAAAAGAATTGTTCAATTTGCCATCGAGAGTCAGTGATCCGAGTCAGTAAAAAGACTTGAACTTCCCAACACTAGATGGGGCAGGAGGAGAAGGAGGAGGAGGAAGAGGAGGAGGAGGAGGAGGAGCGCCTGGCTTTGAGCAGCAGGCTATTTTGTACTGTTACTTTCACAATGTAGGTGAAAGCCACAAAACACAATTAATAACAATTATAGTGGTGATATTTTTTGTCTATATCTCATTTTTGTTTTGGACTTTGTCATTGTGCAGAATGTTATAACATTCAATGAGAACGCTACGGCATTTGTTCAGCTATTCTAATATATATAAAACATAAAATATATTTAAAACTAATCAGTGACTTATTTCAGTTAGCACTGATGCAAACAGTTTGCAGAAGAAACACATGACACTGAGAACATTAAACTGTGAACAAAAGTGACTGATTAAATATGTATGATGAAGTCACCAGATTACTTAGTTACCCCGCCTCTTTACGTTTAAAGCAGAATTTGAACCATTAAAGGAGCGAACACAGCTCATTGCAGTTTCAGTCACATGCACCATGAACAACTTTGCCTTGATGACAGCTTTACTTCTCTGCTGCTTCTGTGAGTGCTGCCACTGAATCAGTCTTACCTGCATTTCATAATGTTGGTCATCAGAATTTAAACTATTAACTTATTTAAAAGTGTTCCAGTTTCTTTTTTTTTCATTGTAATTAAATCTTTAAATGTCTCTTTTGTTTGTTTCAGGTTTGATTTCCGTCTCAGGTTCTGAGTCTCAGACTGTGGAGGTCCGGTCTGGTGAAGAAGTCACTCTGCTGTGCTCCAACTTCTCGAGCTCTGTTACTCAGATATACTGGTTCAGAGTGGTCAAGAGGTCCCTGCCGCACTGTGTCTCCCATATGTTCGAGTCTTATAAGCCTGCTACATACTGTGATGGATTTGAAAATGGAAAGTTTGAAATGAGCTCCAACATCTCTACTGTTTTTCTCAAAATCAAACAAGTGAATTCATCTGACTCTGGACTGTATTTCTGTGGATATTACATCGGCTATAAAAAACCTCTTATTAAAGATGCCAAATATTTAGAGGTTCAAGGTAAGATTGTTGTAATGTTTAGTCTCTGTTTTGATTATTATGACCCTTTGGTTGGATATTTAACATTTAGTTTTGATGATTTTTTAAAATTTGTCACAAAGTTGTTTGAAATCTAATCTTTTTTGTAGAAGTGGTTGTGGGAATAACTAATATGCCGAGTGTGATCCTGGGCGGTCTGACTGTTTTCTTCATTGTGATCAGCATTTGTCTGGCTGTTAAAAATAAAAAACTGCAGAAAGGTAATTATACTTAGTTTTATTGTATTTTTACATCCTTTTTTTGAAGTGTGAACATACTGACCTGATGCTCTGTTTCTGTCATTTAGCTCATGTTGAAGAGCAGAACGCACAGCAGACACAGGTGAAGTTTTACATTTAACATTTGCGTATTTCAGCAGGTGCTACTATCACTTTAAATGACAGTTAATGATATTAACTGATATATATTATATATATGATGTATATATATATTTTTATTTTTTATTTTACAGCATCAGGACTCAGATGAGCTGAACTATGCAGCTGTGACTTTCCATTCAAGAACGAAAAGAAACTACCAGCCAGCATCAGAGAGAGAAGTGGAAACTAATACTATTTATTCAGCCACCAGATAGAATCAGGAAGCACCTGGAACTGATGTGTAATAATGTTTCATTATTCAGACACTGGTTGGTTCAAAGTTAAAAAGAAAATCTTGCAAAATGTACAATATTTTAGGTCCAGCTTACGTAGGCTAGCTCAACAGCTTACATGAGTAAGTTTTTCACATCAGGTTTCTTAACAAGTAATACAAGAATATGTATGACATTTAAGCTTGAGACAGAGTCTGCTTGAATCTGCTTTTCTAACATGTGCACTTTCCATATAAGGCAATATCTATGTGTGGTGAACCTGTAAGTAGAATGAGCAGAGTAGAAACTTTATTCACTGTCTTTATAGTCAAATTTGTCCCATAATCAGCAAGTTATCAAGATTACATCATGAGCAAACACAATTTTCGGATTGATGTTGTGATATGGTAAGCAATGTATTTTTCTAAACATTATGTGCAGTGGTAACTTTTACTTTTAACTGTATATTTCTGGCATGAATGTTAATTTTTCTGAATTATAATATCAATATTTCTATACTCTGTGTTCTTGTCATTTCAAAATTCTTGGTACACGGTCATGCTAGTCCTCTGGTTTTCCCTCCTAATGCTTCGTTGGACTTAAGACTTGAAAAGTTCTCAACAGGAAATTCAGTTCAGGGGTGTTAAAAGTGATCAGCTGTCTTCAGACAGTTGACTTGTTGTATCTATCGGGCACAGTTTCTTTCATTAATCAGTTTAAAGCAATGCATTAACCCTTTATCGGGAGAAGAACCGTATTTGGTAACTTCAGTGGATAGCCAAAATGGGGTCCATGTCTTTCTGTTTGGTCGTAGAACCACATGGATTTCTTCCAGCTAACCATTAAATAAGCTAAGCTAATATTAACTTTATCGACCTGGACCTCCAATGTAAAAATGAAAAATTTGGGGAAAAAATCTGCAAGAAACAGTCATACAAACAGAGTTATTCTTCAGTGACTTGTACGAGGAGAACTTGACTATGACAGCATATTAGGGCCAAGTATGAATAAAAATACAAGGGGGGGCGGGGTAATATTTTCAGAAAAAAGCTGCAAATTTACTAGATTAATGTGGCAAATCAACAAGAAAAAAGTCGCAAATTTAAGATTTTTTTTCCGCAGATTCACCACATTAAATCTCAAATCTGCGTATTCTTGTAAACTTTTATCACAAAATATTACCCCCCTTGCCCAGGTCCGTATGTATTTTTTACATTTTTTTTTTTTACACATTCTGGCTGTATGTAATATCCTCCAATATTCTCTAGGGTTGAAATTTGGAATTTGCAAGTATTTCAATGAGTGCCCTATTAAGGGTTAAGTGAAGTTTCTTAACCTCTCCTGGAGTATCACCCTGCCATGTTTTAGACCTCTCCTTGCTCCAACTCAGCTGATTCAAATGATCCGCTCATTATGAAGCTCCTCAATAACGAGCTGATCATTTGAATCAGCTGTGTTGGAGCAGAGAGATCTACAACATGCAGGACAGGTGGTCCTCCAGGAGGTGACTAGAAAACACAGCAGTAACAATGACATTTGAATGAAAGTTACACCTACTGATTAAATGTTAACAACGACACCATGGAATTGTTTTAAACATTTTATTCATGCAGGTCAGATTCCAAAAAAGCAATACAATGAGAAAGTACTATAAATTCCTTCTGTCCATCAAAACTGTGTAAAACTCTCTTAAGTCCCAATTTTTTTTAAAGAAAATTTGAACACTATAGTCCATTCCTAATGTGCTGGCAGTGCCTAGAATGTCAACTATATGTATATATATATATGTTATTACTCAGCAAACTCTGGCAAATTTGAAGAGCAGCTTTACAGCTGAATGGATAGTTGTGCGTACAGGCAATGTATGAAAAACACGTAACTAGCAAACACCACAGTTCCTGTAAAATGATCAGTTCATTTCCACTATTACAAACATTTGAAGTAAATAGCATGAGTGATATTTACCTAAACAAAGTTCATTGTGAGGATGTGCTGTCTGTAATTTTACAGCCCTCAACTTACCTGTCGACTGAAGGTCTCCAGCAGCCTTTGATGTCATCTCCCCCCAGATTCAAGGTAAACTAGCCTCACCTGGTGGAGCACAGCTGGACTGGTTCTAATGTGAGCAAGTTTCACTCATGAAACTGAAGGGGACAATCTAGAGGTGCGCTGCTGAGTGACAAGCTGTGGATTTCCAGACAAGACTAGATACATTTCTTCAATCAGCGTGACGATTTTAACAAGTTTGTTATGCGTGATTTTATCTATAATGAGCAATCATTAAGTATAGGATTATTTTTTCGAAAAGATAGCACAGTGTTCGAATCAAGCGGTTACACTGATGAGGTGTTCTTGCGCTGAGCATGATTTGGGGCACAACAGGAATACTGCACAAATCCGTTTATTAAAAACAAGTTCGACAATGGACAGGTACATGTGACGCTTGGCGGTAACTGTCCTATTGACAGTTTAATTCTACATTTGTTAAACCTACGTCTTAGCAGTCTACATTTTCACAGCAACGCCAAATGGAAGTTTGGTTTTCGATGGGAAAGCGTAACATGATGGAACCAACGTGCAGATTAGATTTGATACCAAACATGATTCAGTTCAATTAAATCTACAGTAACAAGTGTCGCCTAGACTGCTGCTGAAATTATTTAATTTTCTAAGGTCATACACAACATCACAACACTAATTTTTTTCAAACGTAAAAGTACAAATTAAAAAAACAGAAAAACGCCTAATTTAGACGTCAAGTATAAAAAAATACTACAGCACAATGAAAAACAACCAGAGGGGGGGAAAAAAACGAGTAAAATCTGTCCCAAAATAATAAAAAAAACAAAAACAGACGTGGACGTCGACAATTCAGTTCCTCCTGTGAGCGTCGCAGAGGGAACGAAACGCGCTCAGCCACAGACAGGAAGAGGATAGTGTCACGTGCATCAGGAGGCGGCGAGCGGCGACGCAGTCGGACGACGATCCTGGAAAAAGAGCAAATGACATCAATGAACCGTCTGCAGCTGTTGACACAAAGCACGTTGTTCCATCTTTATCATCTACATGAAGAGTTCTGTATCCCCGAGATCACAGACTGTCGGATTATGCCACACATTTAACACTCATGTTAGCTGAAATCCAAGTTAGTGCACAGATGTGCATTACCAACGGATTGACAACTTGTTTATTAGCACTTCGTACGCATGCTTTTTCAAACCTTGTTTTCCCCACAAGATCTGCAGTGTGCAGGACAGGTCACAAGCTGCCTCTACAGGGACGAATGGCAAACATATGAACACCAGTCTACCTCAGACCTATTCTCACCTTCACATGCCAGGGCCTTGCTTAATAAGCGTAGCGTGCAGGCGGAGGCGGAGGTAGGCGTTCTGCGTAGGGGTCTCTGGCACGAGGAACTCCGTATGCGGGGACTCGGGATACCGGAGAAAGTCGGGAGCGCTCGTAGGAGTAGCCGTTACTGGCGGGGGGCATTGGCGCGCTAGGTGCTCTCCTGAGGGGACTGCGATCTCGGGCGTAGTATGAAGACGGAGGAGGTGGGAGGGGACGACGCTCATAAGGGTCAAGCGACGAGGGCATGAGACGGTCTCGGACAACGGCTGAGGGGGGAGGGGGAGGAGGCGGGGCGCCAGCACGTTGGTCGTCGTAGGAGGGCATGCCATATGGGCGGGCTCTGTACTTCTCATAGTAATCTACCACGCCATATCTGTCCCTCTCACCCTCATAGGGACGTTCAGGATAAACAGCTCGTCTGGGGGGAGGGGGTGGGAGGGGAGGGGCGGGGTAACCTGGGGGAATGTGGCTGAGGCGGCCTCTCATGTAGCCTGGCGGAGGAGGCTCATGTCTCTCTCCTGGATAGCGAGGAGGCCAATAGCCACCCCTGTCTGGGGGGGGAGGGGGGTAGTCGTCCCGTTCGTCGTGTCTGGGGCGGCTTTTAGAAATCTGGACATGGATGCGTTTTCCTAAACACACAAAAAAAACAAAGAAAAAACAAATTATGGTTATAATAAAAAGCCACAACTTTCATTTTCCTTGTTTTACATAAGGGCCATTTTTTTTTACCTTGGAATTCAGTATTGTCCAGTCCTTTGATGGCATCCATGGCCTCGTCAGAGTTAGACATGTGTACAAAAGCAAAGTTTTTAACAACAGCACATTCTGTCACTGTACCGTACTCTTCAAAGAGAGCACGAAGCTCGTCGTCAGCTCCCTTTTCTACGTTGGCTACATGCAGCTTGACTGAGCCCTGGTTCTTCCCGTGACTGGCCTCCACATTGATCGGCGTGCCGTGAAGCTTGTAGAGGTGCAGATTCTTGATGGCTTTGGTGGCAGCCTTGCGGTCATCCATGTGGACAAAGGCGTAGTTCTTGATGATGGCACACTCTGTGACTGTGCCGTACTCAGTAAAGAGCGCCTTGATTTCATCCTGGTCTGCCTCTCGGGGCAGATTTCCTACAAAAATCTTCACCATTGTTTAAGATCTGTTTCAAAGCAAAGGAGAGAAAGGGGAAATGTAGGGAATGGGGAAAACATTGAATTGAATTTATTTTATTTGATAGGGACAATGCAGTTAGCATAGATACAGGACATGCATCTGATGTGCCGCATACAGAGATATAGCTTCAGCTAATTTTCGACTCCTGTCCCTAGTTGGGCTTTTACAACTACATACAAAATCACAATACTAAAAAAATCCAATATACAATTACACCATCTACAAAATAGAATAAAATTACAAACAATTACAATATACATTTACCCTGAGAAAAAAAAAATATATATATAAAATAAAATAAACCCTGTATAAATATAGCTTAGAGTTTAAAATCATCATAAATCTATACAACAATAACAGAGAAAAAGAAAGAAAAAAAAAAAAAAACTACTTAAGACTATAAGACTTTAAGAATGGGTACAGCTCTGGTTTGCTTTGAGCCAACACTTAATGTTTTTTGTGAATGTTTCAGGATTAGTTATTGATTTTATTTCAGTTGGTAATGTATTCCAGATTTTACAGCCTTTAATTGAGAAAGCTGACTGTCCAAAAGTGGTTCTACGGTGTTGAATTCTGCAGTTTCCTTGCACTGTGTTTCTTGTTACTCTGTTACTGTTCTGTCTTTGAATATATCTATGAAGAGGTTCAGGTGCAAGGTTATTAATACATTTGAATACCAACTTAAGAAAACACAAAAAACACACATTGCATTAACATCGACAACATTCTTTTTTTAAAATTCAGTGTTACAGTAATCAAATTATTTTAACACAGTGTAGCATTAAGTGTGCCCACATCCTTTTTTCCTGCAGGAAAGTGTAGTCCGAGCTGTGAATTAAACGGGCCTGGTCTTTGCAAAATGGCTGACGTGTGATTAACTAACGCAGCCAGTTACGTAGCGTTAATTCATACATTTTTACACAATTTATCTAAACATTTAATGTTCTAACTCTTCCGTGTGGGTTATTACTAAAGTCTGAACATCTCTCCTGGCCTTGCCTCGGGTTATTCCCTAGTGTTATCTGGTGCTACGGTGAAGAAACGCCATTACACAAAGCCCTGCTGTCCTTAACAGCACAATGGCTCAGCGGTGAGCTGGCCAACAAATACATAAATAGCTGTAGGTATTATTGATAGATATTCCAAATAAAAGCAAAGCTGTCAATAGTACATATTATGACACATGCGTATATATTTTATGTTACCTTTTTATCGGACGGCCTCTTCGAAGAACGAACCGTTTTCGAGAGCTTTCCGCCCGGAGAATCAACTTCCGTTGTTGTTTTTTTTCTGTCGGCCTGTTTCTTCTTCGTCTGTTTTTACAACATCCCAACCACAGCGCCACCTGTTGACCGGGAGGCGACACACAGTCATGGAAAAAAATATCGTCACCCTGTTAAAATAATCGCCTGACTCATTTTTTTTTTTTTCAAGTTTTGCAGGAAACACAAAAAACTTCACCAAAAGTGTAACATATGACATTTATTGATCATTTCACCCAAAAAGGATGTAACAAAGGATGGATAATTGGCATAATAATAACACTGTGTGTAAATTATGTAACTTAACCCTCCTGTCGCCCTTCCGGGTCAAATTGACCCAATCTGTTTTGACTATTCCTTCTTTCCTCCCTCCTCCTGTCTTCCTCTCTTCTTTCCTCCTTCCTTCCTTCTTTCCTTCCTCCTCTATCCTCCTTTCTTTCTTTCCTTCCTTTCCTCCCTCCTTCCCTTCTTTTCTTTCCTCCTTCCGCTATCTCCTTTCCTTTCTCTCTTCTTTCCTTCCTCCTAATTTCCTCTCCTTTCCTCCTTCCTTCCTTCTTTCATCCCTCCCGCCTCCATTCCTTCCTCTATCCTCCTTCCTTCTTCCCTTCCCTCACCCCCCTTTCCTTCCCTCCTTTATTTCTTTCTTTCTTTCCTTCCTCTTTCCTTTCTGCCCTCTTTCCTTCCTGCCTCCCTCCTTTTCTCCCTCCTTCCTTCTTTATTTTTTCCTTCCTTTCTTCTCCTCCTCCCCTTTCTTTCCTCCATCCTCCTTCCTTTCTCTCTCCTTTCCATTCTTTCTCCTTTTCCTCCTCTCTTCTTTCCTTCCTCCATCCTTCTTTCTTTCCTCTATCCTTTTTTACTTCCCTTTGCGTCCTTCCCTCTTCTTCCTTCCTTGACCCGAGGACAACAGGAGGGTTAAGAGAAATAAATGACTTAGGCAATTTTTTGAACATGCCTTGTGACTTAAGCAAGAAATGGTAACACTTTATTTTGAAGGTGTCTACATAAGAGTCACACAAGCCTGTCAGAAACATGACATGACAAGTATCATGAGCATTAATGTTGCTTCAAAGTGTTACTAATGTTCATGACACAATCTTTGTCATGTTTATGACACGCTCATGTCACTTTTATGTAGACACCTTCAAAATAAAGTGTTACCATATCTTGCTTAAGTCACAAAGGCATGTTCAAAATATTGCCTAAGTCACATTTTATTTTGACTTAGGCATAATAAATCTGCATAAGTCACACACTTGACATAGGCCATTATCTTAAAGGGGTAAAATCACATGATCTGATCAACTGAGGATGTGGGCGATTTTACCATAGGTGGCCGGCGTCATGAGGAGATGATTTAGGCAAAAAAAAAACAATTTTGACAAAAAATGACTTAGCCGATTATTTTAACAGTGTGACGTTATGAGACCACCATCATAAAATGAGCAAGGAATTGAAGAAATAGGGTGGTCTAATACATTTTCCCATGACTGTATATTATTTCAAAGTTCTCAAAATTTAACTTACAACAAAGGTATTATCCGATAAATATTATTAGTGTATGAAAAGTAGTGGTACTTTTTAATTCATTTGTTATGGAGGGGAAATAAATGAAATATAAAGGAATTTAAAGAGTGCCTAAGGGGACATGTGGGAGAAAAAAAATGAGAAAAGGCAATGTGGGAGAAAAATAAAAAGACAGGTGTTGATTCTAGTCCTAGCCTCTTGGTGCTTCAGTTTTTCATCTGCTTGCCCTCAAATATGTGGTTATGTGCAAAGCGCTTTCAGTATGTCCTTTCTGATTATACTTCTTATTCCTGTGTGCTGTACCTGGCATATAAAATGTGTTTTATGCTTTGCTAAATTTATTTCTAAGCAGCATTTTACTAAAGGTCATAATGCAGATGATTGCTAATTTTATTAATCTCTAACAGAGGGAAAATGGGAGTGAAAAAAAGACGAGTTAAAGAAAAATATAATGGAGGTGAAAAACATGGATGAAAAAAACTAACCAGTGAGAATAAAAATGAATGACCATTACATTGTACTCAAGTTGGCTGTACCAACATTTACACCATCAACAACCTATCATATCCCCTTTGTTTTATTTTTTTCCCCTTTATTGCAGATTTTACACCAGCTTGTTAAGTGTATATTCATATCATTATTTAATACATACAGTACAGGCCAAAAGTTTGTACACATCCATCTCATTCAATGCGTTTTTCTTTATTTTCATGACTATTTACATTGTAGATTCTCACTGAATGCATCAAAACTATGAATAAACACATATGGAATTATGTACTTAACCAAAAAAGTGTGGAATAACTGAAAACATGTCTTGTATTTTAGATTCCTCAAAGTAGCCACCCTTTGCTTACTAGAATATAAGACATGTTTTCAGTTATTTCACACTTTTTTGTTAAGTACATAATTCCACATGTGTTCATTAATAGTTTTGATGAATTTACAATGTCAATAGTCATGAAAATAAAGGAAAAACATTGACTGAGAAGGTGTGTCCAAACTTTTGGCCTGTACTGTATGTCGAGTTGTTTTATTCAGATATTGTACTAAAATTTAGTTTAATTTCAATAACACAATTTGTGTATAAGGTCTTATGGCATTAAGATTAAACTATATGAAGGCAATTCATATAGTTTGTGTGCGATTTTGGGGTTGATGCCATTTGTTACACAGATTTTTGTGCAAAATTTAACCATTTGACAATACCTGGGAAAGCCGTACATCTTCTGAATCTTCTTTAGTTTGTGGTGGTAAAGTTTCATCAGGCTGTGATTATCCTCGTGGTCACTACAGATCATTTTATACAGTGAGGTCAAGCTTTAATTGACATTGAATGAGAAGGTGTGTCCAAACTTTTGGCCTATAGGTTATATATAGGTTATATATGAATGTTACTGTACGTAACATTCATATATAACCTGATCTATGCTTTTGCATGCTTTATTTAGTTAACGGCTCCACAAGGCGTGTTTTTTTTCTCACATCCACCCCATCCCAAGTTTGGCGAGACTCAGCCTGTCCCGTATTCATTAACCATTATCAGGAGCTTCCACAGCTGTGGAATGTAAGTGAATAACGATTTCTCGTAATCAATCTTCCTGCGTTAATGTGTAACACTTTTATTTGTATAGCACGGCCAAGTTCCCTGCTATTGTTGTTGTATTGCTGACTGAGTCGGTTGTAAATGTGAAACCATGTGGGAATTTCCTTTCTGTTTCAACTTACATCAGCCGGGACTTTCTGCTGCTGCATTGCTGAGTTCAGGGGCTCGTCTTAAAATCGTATGTTAGAGAACAGAAATCCAGTGATGAAATATTTGACAAGAAAAGGGGAAAAAACAAAACATTTTAATCAAGATAGTAGTGAGTAGAGTCATAGTGACACACGCAGCACAATCATTGGGAGTTGGCGTGCAACAGTACTTTTTATTTTTTTTAAATCTGTTAATTATTTTTCCAATAATTAGTCTGGAAAACATCAGAGAATTATGCAATCTAATAATCTCCCATACCCGAGGTAAGATATTCATATTCCTCTTATTTCCAGCAAACAGTGTAAAACCCAAAGATATTCAGTTTTAGAATGATACAAAAAAGATAAATCACAAAATTATCATATTTAGCTCAATTAACTGTTCATTTACAACCCCTATTCTTAAAAAAAAAAGTTGGGACGTTATCAAAATGTAGTTACGTTTTTGTAAAGAATGCAATAATTTGGCTATCCTTTGTGACATGTATTAAACTGAAAACAGCACAGTATATTGTATACAGTGAATTCTGAATTGGATGCATTATGTACAGTACAGGCCAAAAGTTTGGACACACCTTCTCATTCAATGTTTTTCCTTTATTTTCATGACTATTGACATTGTAAATTCATCAAAACTATTAATGAACACGTGGAATTATGTACTTAACAAAAAAAGTGTGAAATAACTGAAAACATGTCTTATATTCTAGTAAGCAAAGGGTGGCTACTTTGAGGAATCTAAAATACAAGACATGTTTTCAGTTATTTCACACTTTTTTTGTTAAGTACATAATTCCATATGTGTTTATTCATAGTTTTGATGCCTTCAGTGAGAATCTACAATGCAAATAGTCATGAAAATAAAGAAAAACGCATTGAATGAGATGGGTGTGTCCAAACTTTTGGCCT
Source organism: Centropristis striata (assembly GCF_030273125.1). NCBI lineage: Eukaryota > Metazoa > Chordata > Actinopteri > Perciformes > Serranidae > Centropristis > Centropristis striata. The sequence goes on from NC_081533.1 coordinate 25,449,960, forward strand.
GTACTGTATTTATTTACGTTTTCCACGGCATCATGTCTTTTTTTTTTTTTTTTACAATTATTTTATAAAGTGCAGCCAGTGACCTGGCATGGAATAAATTGTTAAAATATTTGTAAATTTGGCTGATGGTCCACTGAACTTGCATTTGTGTGTCTATGCAAGACTCAGAAATCAGCTAATATTCCTATTTTTAATCCATAGTTCTTGGACAGAAGTTCCATGCTCAGCTCATGTTTACAAAATGAAAAGAAAATCCCCAATTTCCCTTTCCATTTACCACTGCGTTTCATCACCCACAATTGACAACTGTTATTGCCGGATCTGCACTTGAAAGCAGCATGGCATATGGTCTTGTGAGTCGAGTGACGAAACTGGAAAACAGCAGTCTAGAAGGAGCGGTCTCCGGGCAGCAGCTCCGTTAGTTAGTGCTTAGAGTTGGCTACATTGATCAAGCTTTCCTGTGGACGGAGTAAAAGCAACACTTTGTATTTCCCCCATATTGGAAACTTCACTCAGGTAAGGCATCTGAAAAGTACAATCAATGCATTGTTTTATTTTTTTATTATCTCAGTTTTTCCCCCCTCAGCCGTCACCCTCTTGAACACTACACAGAGGTGACCCACCTACTGTCCTGTATCTTCCCACATTAATGACTGTTTTTGACTATTTATGACTATTTATTACCATCCATTCATCTACCTGCACTGCTGCTTTACTGTACATTCTTCACTGTATATATTTCTATAACTGTATATATCCTATAGCATATTCAATTCATACCTGCACTATATTTATACTCTGTGTTCATATGTAAATACCCAGCACTTTACTACTCTGCACTTCTGGTTAGATGCTAAACTACATTTCGTTGTCCTAGTACTTGTACTCTGTTCAATGACAATAAAGTTGAATCTAATCTAATCTAAAAAAAAATCTCACTGGATTGCTAAAATTCCTAAGGTTTGTTTGTCTTCTGTCCCAACAGCCCTGAATCTCCAAAGGTCAACAGGTCAAGCCGTCCTCTACTGATTTAATCAGGAGGTTTTTTTTCCACAATGAATGTGTCCCAGACAATGAAGACAGAGGAGGATCTGACTTGTCTCCACATCAAGCTTCACCACCCTCAGCAGAACTGTAAGGGTCTTTACAGGCTGCTTCCTCTGGGGAACAAGAGTGAACATGCGGCAGAAGACCCCCTCCGGCTGGGCCGTGACGCCCAGGCCTGCACCTTCGCCCTGGATGACGGCAGGGTGTCCCGCAAACAGCTGGCCATCCAAGCCTACCGCGTCCCCAAGAGCCCAGACATGCTGTTCAGCATCCAGAACCTGAGCCAGAGGGGACAGCTGTCAGTGAACGGCTCATCGCTGGGCTACCTGGAGAAGCTGGACCTCCCGGACAAGGCTCTGATCCGGTTCGATAAGTATGAGATGTTGATCATCTGTGAACTTGGTGAGGCCAAGGAAAGCTTCGCAGTGGAGTTTGAGGTGCTGGCGGTGCCTCCGTCCAGAGAGACATGCCCATGTGTGCCTAGTATGACACCCGTCATGGACACAGGGTCATGTGTTATGAACAGTTTTCCAGGTGAACTCAGAGTACTCGGGCCCCTTGAGAATGATGAGACCATCATGTGTCGATCATGATGTTTGTTATACTTTACTGACATGCATTTGTAAGCAATACTATTTGCTGTGTAGTTGTTACATTAGAGCTAAAGCAAGCTTGATATGAGCCCTTTTAATAATGTGAAATCAGAGTGTTATTATGCATGCTGTATATATTGCCCCATGTCTATGGATTTAAACTGTGATCTTATTATGTTATAAAAGCTTATGGTATTCCTTTCTACATTTCCAATATGAACACATTAAACTGTTTTTTTTTCTAAATGCTGTCGTTCTTTATTTGCCAGCTAATAGTGAAACTGAACACAAAGCAGTGGTAAAGTACCAGGTGTCTTGTAAACCGGTTTGTCTAGATTTATTTGAGATAAAATAGTTCTTGTATGACAGTTTGAGCTCAGGTTACCGTGACTAAGTTGACAAAAACAAAAGGCACAACTGTCTTTGTGACACTTTGTACACTTTGTTTTACTTAGTTGTGAAGATGTATTATTCCTTCACTCACAGCAAGTCTTGATAAAACACAGAAAGTCCATTTTGAGTGAATTCTGAATTTAAAATGTAACTTACAAAGATATTATCAGATATCAGGAAAGTAGAGGTACTTGAAATTATTTTTATGGAGGGAAAATAAATGGAATATAATGGAATTTAAAGAGTGCTTATGGGGACATGGGGGAGAAAAAAGCAATGTGGGAAAAAATGGGAGTGAGAAAAAAAGAAAAAACTAACGAGGGAGAATAAATATGGGTGACCATAACATTGTATTCGAGTTGGCTGTAACGACATTTACAGGGTTCATACACATTTTTGAGTGGATAATTCAAGCATTTTCACACTTTAGGTACCTAAATCAATATGAACCTTTGACACCTTATCACATCTTAACTGTTTACTATAAATGTGATTGCAAAAGTTTACATAATTTTTTAATCACGCTGTATATTGACACATTATCTTATCAGTTGTTTGCACTACCTTTGATCATGATTATTTGAATAATTATGAGTGATTGTGTAGAGGCAAACATCAGATTAAAAAAAATATTCTAAGGAGTATATTCCCAACATTGAGTATACACAAGTTAAATTAAAGCATTTTCTAAACAATCAAGATTTTGATGACATGGTCAGACAATAAAAAAAATAAAGTTGAGTGTCAGTGTCGGGAATCCTGTCCGTGTCCGGTCAATAAATCAGTGCTTTTGTTTTATAACCCCAGAACAAAGTCTCATCTGATTAGAGAATCTTACAATATTGAATTTACAAGAAGGAAAAACAATATGAGAGCTTTGTCTACTCATTGAAGCAGAACAGCAGTTTTATTGAAGTTGTTCAGAAACAACTGGTACAAGTCATACATTTGGAATGTGATGGTTATTATGCAGGCGGCAATTGGCACACATCAGCAAATCCTATAAAACAACCTCTGTATAATTAAAGACTCCACCCATTATTTCTTATAACTCAATTCCGGGAAGAAGGCAGTGTGTTTTGAGGAAAGCTCATTTTGACTTTGAGCACACAAACCACTAAAAAAAGGGAACAGAGAAAATATTTTTCTTTGGTTGCGTTTTTCCTCAATTAAGAAACAGCGTCATGCTAGTTGTTGCTAGATAAGCACTTCTGCTAACTGGAGGAAAAGGACATTGCCAAATCTTTTGAGAGTATGACATTACAGCTGAATTTAGTGAAAACAGTCTGTATCTCACACCTGTATATGAAGGGAAAGTGAAACCTTTTATTCTACAGTCAGAGACCAAGACCAAGACATCATTTCAGACCTTGTTTATTCACCATCATCTTACTTTCATTCTGAAAACAGTTACAAAATCTAAGAATTTATGGCATGCAACTACATATGTAGCGTTACCTCTGTAAAGGATTTGTATGAAATACAGTCATGGAAAAATTGTTAGACCACCCTTGATTTTCTTCAATTTCTTGTTCATTTTAATGCCTTTTGTTTAATAACCAAATAATTAAAGAAAATGGCTAGATATCAGCTCTTAAATTATGCTCTTATGAGCTTTTTTGTTATATTTGTCCAAACAAATGTACCTTTAGTTGTACCAGGCATTAAAATGAACAAGAAATTGAAGAAAACAATGGTCTAATAATTTTTTACATGACTGTAGTTTTAGGATCAAAAATAGCTAACGGTCAAGATAATAGCAAAACATGAAGAATTTTGTGAAAAACTTAACAATGACCATGATATAAAGTTAAGTAAACATTTCCCTCATTGCTGTAACACAGCATTATGTGCCGCCACAATAGAAACTACTTGTTAGCTTAAGGAAAAGGTTTTGGTTAAAATCAGTACATTTGTTACAAAATATTTTTTTTTAAAAAGGAAAGAAAAATGTTCAAATAAGCACACGCTGACTTGTATTTATATGGAACACGAACAGCGTTCTGCTGTGTGGAAGTCCAGAGTTTGACCCTTCCCTTCACAGATAACTTCTCCGGACACAGACTTTGATTAAAAATGCATTACTGTTGAATCGTGTCCACCGAGACAAAGGTTCCTCATCGACTCCCCATTAGCACCGTTTACAGAATTTCAACACATTTGCCACCACCAGCCACAAATCTAAGATATGTCTTAAGTCAGTAAGAACCAGTCCAAATTGTGATCTGTAGGACTGATGAATGATTGAATTAATTTTCCTCTAGGAAACTCATTATTTCGCTGTCATCAGTTACAGAGAACAAAGATGGAATACGTTCCGAGGACAGGAAGTTCCCTCCACCACACCAACCAACCGACCAAACTCTTCACCGAAGGACAAAATCCGCTTCCTGTAAAAACAGCAAACACTTGGCTCAAAGCTCACATAATAGACAAGTCCGTTATGGACTTCATAGTGAACTTGTACTGCTTTACCTTTAACTACAGGGCTGTCTGATCCCATCTCTCCCCAGCTCATTATGTTCTGAAACTCCATGAGTCTTTACAGCTGCCAGAGCAGAGACAGACTGTAGACAAAGAGACAGAGTCAGCATCCTATTTGTACTTACTGATCACAACTATTTTGTATCTTAATTACATCATATGTAGGTTAATGTATTAACAACACAGAATACTACTTTTATAGGATAGTAGGAAACATGTCTTTTAAAGTGCAATTTAAGACTGCAGTATGAATGGAAAAACATTCAGAGAGAAGCCAGAGACAATTTACCAATTTATCAGTAAGTGGTGTTTGTAGTGGAGTAAAAATAAAAACAATACCCACCTCTTCTGTCCTGGATACTGCCTATCCTCCAAGGACGACTTACCATGAGCTGGCATCTCCTGCATAGAGTCTAACAACCTACAAAGAGCACAGAAACTAAGAATACCAGGACAGCATGCAATTTGTACTATACATATAAAGTCATACAAGTTTATGGTAAACACATTAATTTAAAGTGTGACTATTATGAAGTGTGAACTTAATGACAGAAATGAAGAATGCAAATCAAGATAAAGAACAATTGTCGCAAGTCGACAGAGATGTGGGCCACCGCAAAGCTCAGTTATTGTTCTGCTTCTGGGAAATTGCTTGACACAAGGTAGGCGATAGATACATTCAGCGAGGAAAGGCTCCGCTCCCTCTGCGCCAGGGGCAAAACAGACAGGCAGTTTGAAGACATTTCATGCATTTTTTTCCCCTTATTCTGAAATTTTGTTGAGGTTTTTGAATGAAGCTTCATATTTTCTGATATCATCACAGCCCCAGGCAAAATAATGGTGGGAAAAAACATTGAACAAAATCCTCAATTTAGATAAAATAATTCCTTGGAATAAATGGCCATTGTTTAGAAATATATATATAGTGTTGCTAGACCACCCTGTTAATACTGGTACGTGCCTATTGTGACTGTTGTACAAGTTTTGCAAAGCTAAATGCCAAAAAACATTAATTCAATTATTTTAATACATTTTGACTTTACAAAATATGGAGTTATTTAAAATGTTTGGACCACACGAGTTGGAACAAACCTATGCAGAATCAATGAGAATCTACTTCTGTAAAAAAAAGGTAGAGTAATCGCACAGCCTAATCTTTTTCTGCAACTGTTGAGAATACCAGGTTTAAACAGAATGCATAAAAGAAAAAAGCTGAAGAGCATTAGATTTGAATGTAAATGTCTTTAACAGGGCTTTGAAATGTTCAACTATTCATTAGAGCTCTAGTTTGAGTTTGAGTAAGAAACAAAAGAAATCAATCTGTCAAAACCGCCGAGTCAAACTTAAGAATTAAGTTTCCTGCTTCATATCACAAGATGGGTTGCTCAGCAAACCATGGAGGGTCTTGATTACACAAAAACAGACTCTATCATGTCGTTATTTCATATATGCACACCATGCTACATAGTCAAATATGACAATGACCTTTATCATGTCAGACAGCCATACGCTCATGTGAATCAGCGCAATATTTAATGGAAGCAGGTTGGATTGGAGTTAATGTCTCGCGTTTCCCTGCATTTACACCAGAACTAAACAGGGCCAGCGATACGCCTACCATGTGTCAAGCAGATAACTCTAAAGGGTGTGAAGAATTAAACTGTAGCCTGTTAAGCGTAAACCACTATTCACCACACCAGATATATTTAGTAACACCCAGCCGTTTGACTGTCGAGTCATCAGACTGAAAGACCTACCCCACGAGGAATAATACGACAGTTAAAACGTAGTTTCTGGTTTGATTTGTTTATTAAAAAGCCTTCAAATGAAAAGCAACTTATAAAGTAAATAAAATCATACATAATGGTGCTATAGATTCTATGTTCGCAAAAAAGATAACACAAACTTTAAAAAGAACAAAACCACACTGGAACTTTTGATTTGCCATGCTAACATGTGTCGCAAATTTTAGAGATTACTTTACAACATGCCAAACCATGTATTACGATAAAGCACCCCTACACTGAATTTTGTCATTAATTTTTAGATAAGCATTTTGTGATTAACCAAAACCCTTAGTCTTAGCTGAATAATTTTGTTTACAAAGACTATTTTTTCCACTTAAAAAGAGTTCCCTTGCTGTGAAATTATGTCACAGTTTCCCGGAGGCCATTTAGAAAGCTTGAAGGACAGATTGATTTTGGCCATGAACAGTACTGCGTCACACTGAAATAGACTAAGCACCTAAGCCAGCATCCTATTCTGCAAAACATTTGAAGGATTTGAACAGTAAAACAAGCAGAGAAACAGAAAAGGCATAAACAGCTCAGAAGAATACGTGAACTGTAGACATGGAATCATAGGTTTTTAGTACGAGGCTGTCTGCAATACGGTATCTTCCAGTAAGTCTCAGGCGAACGCAACGCAATCCGCCATAGACGAGGGGGATGTATAGCGCCACGTACATCAGCAGACAACGACGATCGTCATATTCTAAACCTGGAAAGAGAGCACACCACACATGTCAAGGAACGTGTTTTACTCAGGATTCGCGCAAAGCTCATCTTTGATGTTCAAGCAGCAGTATTTTAGGATTCTACCAGCAATTTAGTAGTTGTATATTGAGCTCATGGCTGAACTAGATTTGCAAGAATAAAGCTTTTGCTGGTGATGGTTTAAAGCGTGATTCTACCTCAAGTTACGCATTCAGCTCTCAAATCAATTTTGGAACATATTTACTCAATCATGCCAATTTCTTATCAATGTGAGTCATCGTATCACAAACCATCCACTCTGTGTTCTCACCTTGAATCACACTTGTGTGCCTAATAGCCTGCATATCGAGATGGTGGCGGTGGCAGTTGCCCTCTGTCTTGGAAGGCGTCCCTCGGTCTGGGAGCTGGATACATTGGAGCCCTGGACACCGGGGAGAGCCGGGACCGCTCGTAGGAGTACCCGTTACCAGCTGATGGAGCGGGAGGAGGGGGGGCTCGTCTGATGGGGCTTCGGTCCCTGGTCATGTAGGACGGAGGAGGCGGGGGGAGTGAGCGCCGCTCGTACGGGTCGAGAAGACGTTCTCTCACCATCGCAGAGGGAGGAGGCGGAGGGGGGATGGGTGCGCTGGAACGCCTGTCACTGTAGCCTGCTGCGGCGTAAGGACGGGCTCTGTATTTCTCGTAGTAGTCGACCATCCCATAGGGGTCTCGCTCACCATAGCCGCGGTCCAGATGGTCGAGATAAGCTGGTCGTCTTGGGGGAGGTGGTGGTGGAGGTGGTGGCAGAGGCGGGGGAGCGTAAGCAGACATGCGCCCTCTGTAGGGAGGCTCAGGCCTGTCGCCTGGGTATCGAGGAGGATACCCATAGCCTCCTCTGCCTGGTGGAGGTGGATAGTCATCCTCCTCCTGCTCCCCTCTGGGTCTGCTTTTTGATATCTGGACATGTATGCGCTTTCCTGTGAGAGAGAAAATCATTGTCTCTCAAATCCAAAAAAGCACAATATGGACACTTAATTTAAGCATAGAATGTCACATGTACTTACCTTGAAACTCTGTGTTATCCAGGCCCTTTATGGCATCCATGGCCTCATCTGAGTTGTTCATGTGTACGAAGGCAAAGTTCTTGACAATGGCGCACTCTGTGACTGTGCCATACTCTTCAAAGAGACCACGGAGCTCGTCATCGTAGCCCTTTTCTACATTGGCTATGTGGAGCTTCACAGGGCCCTGGTTTTTGCCCCTGCTGGGCTCCACATTGATGGGCCTGCCATCCAGCTTATGTAGATGGAGCTCACGGATGGCTTTGGTAGCCGACTTACGGTCTTCCATATGGACAAAAGCATAGTTTTGGAACTTGGCACATTCTGTTACTGCACCATATTTGGTAAAGAGAGCTTCAATTTCATCCTTCCCAGTGTGCTGAGACAGGTTCCCAATGAAGATCTTCACCATTGTTGCACCAGTGTTCTTCTCTAGAAAGACAAGAAAATAAGTCAACCCAATTCTGTAATAACAGAAGCTGCATGCTTTTTCTTTTTGGTACATACCGCAGCTACCCTCACAAAGTATGTACGTACAACTAGGACATACTAAAGCGCCACAGGAATGAGTTCTTAAATCCATAAGTAAGTTAGCATTTCAGCACCCTGAGGTGTATCCTATTAAACTCAACTAGGATTGTGGATGGGTTTGTAGTTAGTTACCTAAAATAATGCCTGTGGTTAACGAAGGCTTAAGAGATGTTCATGTTTTGTTGCGAGTCATAAAATACATTAGTAAATACCTGACATGTGAATTTTTAAGTTTCTATGCGTCTTTAAAAAGGGGGTTGTTAACAAGTGGCTAAATGAGACTATAGTGGTTGTAGGGAACATTAAATATCATCACGCCGGACACAGACAGGAACTCTCTCTTTAATCCATTTTACAGCCTCTCGTCGTGTTACTCAGTGCTCTTTAAATGGAAAAGATTAGGTTAATAAACCATCTAAAACGCTTTATCTAGCTTGTCGGGTAACTTGTCAGAGAATGAAGCATAAGGGCTGTGTCGAAGTCATGCAACCGTGGTGTAGTTCGTGATAACACAACATTAGCTTTACACTTACAGTACAGGCCAAAAGTTTGGACACGCCTCCTCATTCAATGCGTTTCCTTTATTTTCATGACTATTGACATTGTGATTCATCAAAACTATTAATGAACACATGTGGAATTATGTACTTCACAAAAAAGTGTGAAATAACTGAAAACATGTCTTATATTCTAGTAAGCAAAGGGTGGCTACTTTGAGGAATCTAAAATACAAGACATGTTTTCAGTTATTTCACACTTTTTTTGTTAAGTACATAATTCCACATGTGTTCATTCATAGTTGTGATGCATTCAGTGAGAATCTACAATGTAAATAGTCATGAAAATAAAGAAAAAGTGTAGTAAAATTTGAAAAAAAAAAAAAAAAGTGTAAGTGTGTGTCCTGTACTGTATGTCAGCTGCATTAACGCTTCAAACGTAATAAAAGCGGTGTTTATTTGTGAAGATTATCCTGCTAAACAAAAGGCATAAACATCAAAACATGTATTTGCCACAGAGCTTGTTTTCTGCAATGGGCCAAAATCCAATGCAAAAATCACCTTGGAGAATTCTAAATAGACCACATGATGATGCAAACTTCCAGGTTGGCCTACAGAAATACATAATTTCAGTTGCTCTCTATAACACTGTAACTTGACCTTTGACCCTCTGCCGCACAAAGGATTGTGGGTCTGCTTAAATTCTACAAACTCCGTCTGGATATAGTAAGACTTTTGGCATAGCGCGTTTGACAAATTATATATAATATTGGGACATGAAACATTTGTTTCCTGGCATACTAAATAGTATGGCGGTTATTGAAACGCAGAGATAAAATGGTGAAGCTATAACGTCATTATCAGGAAATAGAAAGCTTGTAATCGAGACGGCTATGGAAACCATAGCAAAATAGTAATCAAATCCGTCAACAAGTGTCATTTTATCGTTGTTTTTTTGTCAACCCTCAACTCCAACTGGGTTTACAAACTGTGCGGCATCAAATAAAGATGACTTTTAAAGAAAAAGGGCGCTGAAGTCGGAGAAGTTTAAGAGTTTGCACTTCCTGGTTTAGAGAGCAGCCTCGTTTCATCTGAATAGCTTAGCTTACAGTAGTTAGCATGCTAACATTAGCTCTCACACGTTAGCCATTTTGTCTCATGTAAGCGAAACATATACAGTTCAGTTGAAGCACTTACGCTGGGTGCAGTTACGTTTGAAGACGTATAAAACCGAAAGTGACAATAAAAGCAACAAGACGAATGGAGAACATAATAAGTAAAGTACTTACAGCTTGTGAATCTTTTGAGGCGCCACAACGAGGTCCAAACTCCACAGACAAGAACCAGATGATGACGTGAAACCGGCTCGCTACAGGCGCACAAGTAGCAATCTGATTGGCGGAAAGGCGTGTCTCTCAAAAAGTACGGGCTGTGATTGGGTGAACTTATGAGGGAGGGTTTGTCCAAAACGGAAAAGGTATTCGAGTACAAGTCATTCATATTTAAAAAAAAAAAAAAAAAAAAAAAAGTTAGTTGGCATCGTTTTCAAACTTGTTTTTTTTATTTATTAATTTTTACTTTTTTATTACAACTTTGTTTCAAATTTATGAATGATGAATTTATGAGGGAGGGTTTGTCCAGAACGGAAAAGGTATTCGAGTACAAGTCATTCATATTTAAAAAAAAAAAAAAAGTTAGTTGGCATCGTTTTCAAACTTGTTTTTTTATTTATTAATGTTTACTTTTTTATTACAACTTTGTTTCAAATTTATGAATGATGAATTTATGAGGGAGGGTTTGTCCAAAACGGAAAAGGTATTCGAGTACAAGTCATTCATATTTAAAAAAAAAAAAAAAAAAAAAAAAAGTTAGTTGGCATCGTTTTCAAACTTGTTTTTTTTATTTATTAATTTTTACTTTTTTTTATTACAACTTTGTTTCAAATTTATGAATGATGAATTTATGAGGGAGGGTTTGTCCAGAACGGAAAAGGTATTCGAGTCTGTTTAATATATTTTTTAAAGTTTGTTTGCATCGTTTTCAAACTTGTTTTTATTTTTTTATTACAATTTTGTTTCACAAACAAAAGAAACATACAATTCATTACAAAAGCATTTCATATGCATATTCTACGCCAGGGGGAGGAGCTTACAGTAATATCTTTAATAGTTCACAAATATCAACAGTTTTAATTGCTTTTTGGTTGTTGGAGAATTTAATAGAAGCGATGTACTGCCTGAGCTCATTGTGAAAGGCAACAAAAAATGGTTTTCTTCGAGCAAATTTACATTTATAAATATGAAATGTTGATGTTGAATGTTGATTTCTCTCACTTTATTGGTTATCAAATATCAGTTGGGTAATAGCCAGATCTTCTTCCAATTAGTGTGTTCTATGTATTTATTCCAATATGAGAGCAGATATGGAGCTGTAGTGACATCCTTTTTAAACAGGCTTCTGATGTTAAGTTTAATAACTTCGTTTGTGTATTTATCATTTTTACGTCATGCCTTTTTTATTTATTATGTTTGTTTCTGCTCCAATATCACTTTTTTTATTCTATTGTATTTTATACTATAGGATGCAAGAAAACGGAATCATTATTCAAAAAGTTTCAGTAGGCCTACATTCAGTCAGTGGAAAATCATCAATAAATCTTTTTGTTTTGTTTGTTTGGCCACTTGGAGGCAGAACTCCACTGCAAAAAGTGACAAACCTGTCACCCTATAAAAAAAGATGGATTATTACAGCTTTAAATATGTATAGCCTGGTATATGGCACAATATGTTATTTGTTCAGAGCCCAGAAGGAAGAATAAATTGATCTCCAGTCTTTACTATGCATGTAAATCCTTTTCAAACTGAATTTTAACATATATAAAACATTGTTGGAATTGTAACTGATCATTTCCAGGGGGAAAAAACATTTATTGCCAGTCATTGCCAGTTATTGGAAGTCATCTGTTGTACAGTAACCTATCTTTCAAGTTGCAGGTTTCTGCACTTTCATGAATGCCCTTCTTTACAATACACAACTTCAGTATGTCTATTCTTCAGAACTCTGGAAGGATGATAATAAAATACATCTAAAAAAATCTAGAAAAAGTATAGTATTTCCATATGATGGTAAAGGCGCTTTAACAGGTTAATGTAACTCATAATTACACAGGCACGGCCAAGGATTACTATGCCTGATAAATTGACATTTGCAGAAATGATAAACAATATAGATATGTTCCAAATCACTTGTTTTTAATATTTTTTGCTCATGTATATGCTGCACGGAGGATTGTGGGTCAGAATAGCTAAAAAAGCATGCTGGCTTGCACTCTGAAAAAAAAGTGACCAGATGCAGGAAGACATCCTAGTATTAATGGCATACTGACATATTATGTTTGGGACATACTAAATCTTTGTGGCCTACTAAATGGTAATACGGACATTGGAATGTTTTGACATGAGACAAAATGCAGCAAGCCAGACTCCTATAGACACTGTTTTATATGACCAGTCAGGAAATGCTACTAATCTGATTGGTGCATCCTCATCAAGATCGCTGTCTGGAGACTTTGGGAGGAACAAGGCCTCTGGGATTAGTCACCTCAGTTTGGGTTTCTCCAATTAATCCCAAAGGCGTAGTTAAAAAGACGCTTCATTTGTGAGTCTGGGCAAATAACTTAATCTCCAGATTCACAGTAACATTTCCTGGAAAACAAGTAAGGCTGGACTGTGTAGGATGTGCTTTGAATAATATACAGTTGAGATCAAAATGATTAAACCTCCATTGCAAATTAAGGTTATTGCTAAAATGTACATTTTTTTATTAGTTCAATAAAAAAATATATATTTCAAGAGTTTTATCCAAATTTAACACAAAATGCTTCTTTTAATGACTACTGCAGTCTCAGAATTATTCAACCCCTTGAATAGAATCTCTCATAAGAGCACACATTTGAAAATCAGGTGTTGTCTGGAATACCTGGACTGTGGTTTGTTGATGGTCACGTTTGATTGCATGTTTGAAATAGTCCAGAAAATTGTCCAAAAAGTTAAGAGAAGAGACAAATGCCTTGCACGAACAAGGAAAAGGATACAAAAAAAAGGCATTGAATGTTCCTAGAGATACAGTTGGAAGCATAGTTTGCAAGTTCAAAGATAAAGGAACAGTGGCACGTGGACGCGGCAGAAAAAAGAAGCTGTCAACAGGAAGCTGCCACCAGATTCCTGAGGAGGCAGGTGGTCAAAAACCCTCGAGTGACTTTAAAAGACCTCCAGAAAGACTTGGTGGCAACAGGCACAGATGTTTCAGTTTGCAACTCCAAGACGTTTACCACTACTGATCCAAAAGCACAAGAAAAGTCGGCTCCAATATGATCACAACCATGTAAATGAGCCACTTTTCAAGCCTGTGGCTCAGCGGTTTGTCTGGAGGAGGACAAATGAAGCATACACTGAAAAGAACACCCGGTAACGCTTTATAATAATGTCCTTAATAACCATTAATTAACAAGTAATAAGGCATTGTTCTCGCTTTAGATCCGGTAGTTGCAAAAAGCATAGTTAACTTATAGTTAACTTATAATAGATGAGCAATAAAGTATATTTTAATATCAATAAGCAAACAAAATAAGATTAATAAAGGCATGGCAAAGACATAATGGGTGGGTCATGGGTGTTTGTAATGCCATTATTAACACTTATATAAGCTTATAAACACACAAAAATGTTAATAAGAATCTTGTAAGGGCTTACAAGGGCCTTATTACTTGTTAATTAATGGTTATTACAAGGACCTTAATATAAAGCGTTACCGAACACCCTGCCTACAGTGAAGCATGGCTGAGGCTATGTGATGCTCTGGGGCTGCTTTGCTTCCTCTGGCACTGGGAACCTGCAGCGTGTGGAGGTCAAGATGGATTCAATCAAGTATCAAGAAATCCTTCCAACAGGACAATGACCCCAAGCATACCTCAAAGTCCACCAAGGCTTGGTTTCAGAAGAAGTCCTGGAAGATTCTAGAGTGGCCGTCACTGTCGCATGACTTAAATCCCATAGAAAATCTCTGGTGGGGTTTGAAGAAGGTGGTTGGAGCATGCAAACCCAAGAATATTAGTGAACTGGGGTCCAGGAAGAATGGGCTAAGATACCTCAGGAACGCTGCCAGAAGCTGGTGTCTGGCTAGGCATCACGTTTGCAGCAGGTCATAAAGGGAGCTCTAATAGTACTAAGGATACTTGTCATGAAGTGGTTGAATAATTGAGAGACTGCAGTAGTCATTAAAAGTGGCTTTTTGTGTTGAATTTGGGGAAACCACTTGTAAAATCTCGTTTGAACAGCTGAAAGCTTGTCAATTTTGCCAATAAACCTAATTTGCAATAGGGGTTGAATAAATTTGATTGCAGCTGTAGAACCACACTGAGTGAGTATTCATACATCTCAGCACCTAATAATCCATCAAATAAGGTGTCTAAAAGTGTCACAAAGCTTCAGGATCTCCCAAACATGAGTGACCACAGATGTTCTGCTGTTTTAATTTTTAACAGTTGCAGTTAGCTTGCAATGCTGCTATAAAACTGTGACCAGTGAATCACTCAGCCAACAGTTGCTGTATGTATACCAAATTTGTGGAGCATCAATGTCCTTCTCATATTGTATTCTAGTCACACACTCCTATCAGATTTAAGAATATTCTTTTATTTTTATGTTTTACTCCAGCATTCACATTTTTCTGTTAATGGGTGAAAAAAAATCATAATGACATAATTTAGTAAAACTAGAATTATTGCATTATTGCCTTGCAGTTGTGTTCCTCTACCAGCCAGTCCATGTTGCCAGGCTCCAAACATGGGTGCTGCGGAAAAGGAGCTATTAATTATAAAAGTGGATGCTTCACACACATCTTCTATCCGGCAGTGCAGAGCATCAATACAATCAGTGTGGGCACCCAAAATCAGTGTCACCAATTCAGTGTCAAATGTGAAATATGGTAACAATCTCCCCTTCTGTTTCTGAGTTGTATGTCGTTAAATCACCATCAGAAGTGTTTCTGCAGAACATGAATTATGTCACAGTATAGTTGACCTTTGACCTTTGGTATATAAAATGAACATAGTCATTCTGTTCTTTAAGTATTAGTTTGAGGTCTTGAGTTATGGCCTAAATCATGTGAGGCAACATTGACCACGATAAGTCTAAGTGGACGTTTTTACCAAATCCGAAGAAATTAGCAGATCTAGGTTTACCATCTAGACAGGACCATGAGAAAAGAGAGCAAACCGAAATTACATATTTTTGTAGGCCAACCTGGAAGTAGCATCTCTATGGGGTCTATTGAGAATTCTCCTATGGGATTTGTGCATTGGATTTTGGATCATGGCAGAAAATAAACTCTGTGGCAAACACACGTTTCTGATGCTGACGCATTTTGTTCCACAGGATAATCTTCACAAAAGAACATCAGTTTTATTAAGTTTGAAGCGTTAATGCAGCTGCCAAAAATAAAAATTAACGTTATGCTATAGGGAACTACTCCACGGTCGTTAAGCTTCAGATGGTCTCCAACAAGCTAACCAGCGGTTTTGACAAGCTAACGAATCTGTAGCCTGATAAATTGTTTATTTATATAATTTATAATCTACAAGAGTTTGTCAGAGCACTGAAAAACACGACTAGACGCTGTGAGGCAGACTAGTTACTGGTGTGATGATGTATAATGTCCCTGACAACCACTGTAGTCTCATTTAGCCACTTGTTAGCAACCGCCTTTTTAAGGACACGTAAACTTCAAGATTCAAAAGTGGGGGTATTTGCTAACAAATTTTATGTCAGACAACAAAAATGCCGACATCTCTTCAGCTTGTGTTAACCACAGACTTTACTTCAGGCATCAAACCAAAAACCCATTCAAAATCCTCATTGAGTTTGAGAGAGTAGACCCCAGGGCGATAAAATGCTAACTTACTTCCTGGTTTAAGAACTCATTCGTGTAGCGCCCTATGGGGCAGACGAGAAGTCAGTAACCTTGACCTTTGTCTTCCAAATTCTAATCACTAAATCCTTTGGTCAAAGTGGATGTCTGTACCAAACACGAATAAATTAGATATCACGTTACATTTTCACACGAGATTTTCTCTTGTTTAAGAGTGTTATCCCTTTGGAGTTTGGGACTACTTTGTCAGTTTTTGAATACTTGTCATTCTGCCTGTAGGCCTATGTACCACTTAAAAAATGTTTACCATGCCAATATCATGTTTTTCAGCACAACCTCGCCTGTTACTTGATTATTTTTTTTCATTTGACTTACTAGATCAACATTTTGAATCCAAAAGAAAACGTAAAATTCAACATAAAATCCGAAAAAAAGACTTCAAAACACAATCATGCTCGAAGAATTAAAATGTTTAAAAGGTGAACACCACTTGCAAATTTAACATAAGTAAAATGAGGGTAATATTTAGTTCTATATTTTCATACTTAATATATTTGACCTCATCTCCAGTTTTACTTGGTCTACCATTAAATAAAAACTGGCATGGAGTTTTAACCAGTACTTTTTTATTTAGAGGGAAGCTGACAGTAGGGCTCTGCCTTAGTGCTTTGTTTTTATGTCGTGATGTCAGGAAGGAGTAAATCGGCGGTGCTTTCTCTGGACCTCTTTTCCCACTTAAAAGGGAAATATGCAATATGCCTAATTTCTCTGGGGGTCCAGAAAATAGTCAGTGGTCCTGTAGATACTCTGCAGGGTCAGTCTAAAATAGCTGGATTCACTTATTCCTCCATCAACTCTAAATTTGCTTTAAATAGCTTCAGAAAAAATAAACACCACTTTTTGTTTTAATAACAAAATATTTTTGAATTGCTTAATGGCTGTAGTTTAACATTAGTGAGTCCCTTAGGTATATTAAGGGTGCAAAAAGTATTAATTGACTTTTGTTCTAATTGTCAGTTTGGGCCTATATTAAAAAAGAACAAACTGTTCAGAAAGGTTGTATACCAAACAATGAAAAGTCCTTTATTGCCATCAGAACATGAGTGAGAAAACCAGACAAAATCTGACAGAGTGAGGAGTCGACTGTACAACCAGCATCCGCACAGACACACACACACACACACGCACGCACACTCACGCACACACACACACAGAAGCCAGCAGTCTCCCAACAGGACGTGAGGGGTACAGATACATGAGGATATACAGTACTCACACAATGAGGTATAAAGGTAAACACAAACATACAAGATAGGGCTTCGTCCTCCACTCGCACACATGCAACTGAACCAAGGTACAAATACTCAAGTGCTCGTTCATTCTTTAAAAACACAACATACAGGTGAGCAGAAATGTATGACAGCAGCATCTGGGTCATCTCAACCGCACTCCCATTCATCTGTCTCTCAAAACCTTTGGTCATGTGGACGCTTGCTTGTCATGCACAATGTTGCCCTTGTAATTTAATACTTTGTGAGACTCCGAAACTTGTGAGTGAAGGAATGGGTCCCTTCCTGACTCGAATCCACCCACAGAAACGTGGTCGTTTCTCTCTCTTCAAGGTAGAGTTTCTACGTTAGTCGGACATTCAATGTGTACATTAGCAGCAATTCTAGTGAATGAAACAATGGCTTTGTAAGTCAGATTAATAACACCCTTTCCTCATGCACAGGACAGGCACCACCTACTACTCGTTAACTAAATGCCATGCAAGTTAGAAAAATAGACTGCAAACTCACAAGACAGAGAAATCAAAGTTCGTCTCCAGAGAAGAGGTTGATTTCACTTCAATTTTTTATTTCATATTTTCTAAGATGTGGAAATAGCAACAAAAAAAAACTTGAGAGCGGTAACCAAGACAACAGTAACAACATGAGCAGAGAGCCACTGAGGTTTCGAGTCCCTCTTACTCCTTTTGCCAACCCAAACTGCCAGGTACAAGACAGACACCTCGCTTGTTTTGTTCAGCTGCGGTCCTCTACTTCGCGCCATGCGGGCGACCACGTCGACTTGCACGCACCTGGTGTGTATGCCTATTCTATGTACCTGTGGGCCTGTGTGTCATGTGGCTCTCATGTCATTTGAAGCTGTCCCAATCCCACAGTCCGCAGTTTTCCAGGCCCTCCCCTCCCCTCCCCACTTAGCAGCACCCGTCCCAGAAAGGTGGTCGCCCTCGTGTGCATCCGGAGCTGTGAGCTGCAGTGGTTTATCAAGACACAAGTGTGGCTGGAAGCTAGCACCGCCGCCCCCTCCGACACAGAGAAAGAGGCACGGTATAGTTCTCTTTAAGTCTAAATCTATAGTTCAAGTCTGCCGTCGGTCTGGTCTCAGCCTGTCCTGTTTACAAGGCTGTATGGGAGCCACCCTGGACCCTCAAAAGACCTAAAACAGGTTAGAGAAGGCCTGTGGATAAATAGAGATGCCTCACCGTGCGACCCGCTCAGGGCTGCGTTACGTTTTGTTACCTCACCCCCTCCCAGTTTTGTTTTGTGGTTGCCAAATATCCCAACCGTGCACACACAAACACACATACGCACGTATGTACGTACACGCACGCACCGACCCCTTCGCTGTCCATTCTACTCGGAATGAGGACAAGCGCCTTGAATTTCGTGTTTGGCACCAGACTTGTTTTTCCTCGCGTTGGCCAGCCACTCCCTCCTTTTTCCGTATCCTCTTTTCACTCGTTTTACTCATCGCTCCCTCACAGGTCTGTTCTCTTCTTGAAACCAAAAAGAAAAACCTGGAAGAACGCCTCTCCCGCTTTTCTTCCTCTTGGGAAACAAAAACAAACTTAATGGAAAAACTCAAGTTTTTTTTATTATTTTTTTTTTTTTCAAATTCAAGGCACAATGTCTATCAATATTCCAATCTGTCTGTCTGTCTGTCTGCACTCCCAGGTTCAGTGTGCGAACATCGCGTCACGTAAGCTATTGGACTGTCTGCTTGTACGCCACTCCCTACAGCTTACATCTCTTTAGTCTGTACTTTAACACTGTTAAGAGACGCGTCTGTTTTGGTTGAGAGAGCGACCGCCAAGTCCAAACCAGTGATAAACAATGAACAAAATTAACATAACGAAAAATAGACACAAATAAAGACAACCGTTTCAAAAAAAAAAAAAAAAAAAAGTCTCGTCCTGTTTCTCGTATCTCAGTATTTTTAAAAATCAAGTCATATCCACCAGCTCTTTTTTGGCAAGCTAGTTGTTTTTTTTTTTTTTAAATAAGCACTAAGTACTGATAGATAGGATAGCATACACCGTTAACGTGTGTTTTTAAGTAGATGCGTTTGTCGTTTTTTTGTACTTTTTCACTCTCATAGTATGAATTCAGGTATTTTGTCAGGTACTTTTTCACTCATCTGTTTAAGGTTTAAGTTAATGCAAGCAGGGACAGAGTTTGCCATGGAGTCTTGCTCTAGACTTGGGTTCGCGAGGGGCAGGGCCGTCTCTCTACGAGACCCCGTTGACCAAGGTCAGGGTCTCGCTGGCCGAGGTCATGCCTTTCCTGGGGGAACCCTTGGAGGGTGTTCGCTCATCCTTTGTGGCACTAGTCCCGTTCTCCTGTGGGGACAAAAGGCAGGTCAATGTGAGATTGGACCAACAAATCTGATATACATCAACAGAACTGAGGCTGCATTCACAACAAATGTTGGTTGTGTTTCAACCTTTTGCCGCAGGAATGCAGAAAAAAAAAAAAAAGTTTTGGCATTTGACTGGCTTTTTCACTGCAATGCCTGATTTGGTGTGAATGCAGCCCGAGATCAATGTGTGTGTTTGTGCCTGAACCTTGGGCTCGGGGCCAGCGTGGTTTTCCTTCTGGGGCAGGTTCTGTCTGCTCTGGGACTCAGGACGGGATATGTAGTCAGCAACAGTCACTGAAAACATTAAAAACTCTTAGCAACAACAACTGCTTGCAACAACACTGCACATACCATATACTAGAGAATCAAAATTCACTGATATTGCTTTAAGATACCAATAAATGCAAAAAAACAATGCTGTCCGATAGATAGATGGATAACATTTAAAACCTTTACTGGACAAAAACGCACAACTCCGTGTTTTCCAATTCACTGCCACTTTAACGTGTTTGCACTACTATTTTTTTTTGGTTTGTCTTGGTTTTTTGTTTGTATGTTTATTTTATACTACTTATGTATTTATTTATCTTCTTTCAATTTCATTATTCTATTTTTATTACCTTAATCTGGCTTTACTCTGTCCTTATGCTGTGACAACACCTGAATTTCCCCCATGGGGGATCAATAAAGGAATATCTCATCTCTTATCTTATAGCAAATGATCAATGATGATTGTATTGATAAAGAATATGTTTATTCTGAAGAGGAAAATGTTAAACTAGTATAAATGTGACTCACCACTTTCAGCCGGCTGTCTGTCACGGCTGGCTGAACCTCCCTCTGGGCGGCTGCCACGGTTGCGACGGCGGCGGCTTCGGTTGCGGCGCTGAGGTCGTGCTTCTTCATCTAACGGTCAAATGATGATGTCACAGATTAACAATGTGCCAGTTTCTCCTACTCCAAAGCATTTTCCATTTCAGTTGTAACACGGATGGGAATACAATGTAGCTGTAGTTCTCACCCAGTCCGTTTTCGCTGGGGCCGGCCTGGCCGTCAGACTCTGCGGCGGCATCCATCACGCTGGGCTCCTGGTCGTTGCGGCGGCGTCTGGAGCGTCTGCGGCGGTCTCCGCCCATGCCTTCACTGATGTCTGCATCGGCCAGCTCCCCCTCACCCTCCAGCAGGGAGTATGGGTTGCTGTCCGGGTCCCTCAGCACTGGATGAAACACAGAAAATCAGTATCGCAGTTTGTGTAATCTTGGGTTTCTTAAGCACAAAGACTGCTTTTTCAGTACATAGGTACATTTCAGCAATGTCATCTCTGACTCTCCTTACTTTGTGTGTTAGAAATAAAGGTGCATCTCAATACATTAGAATATGATGGAAAAGTCCACTTCCAGTAGTTTAAGTCAAACAGCCCCAACCAAGTATTGAGTCATATAGATGGAGACTTTTCAGAGGTCAACATTTCCATATTAAACATACTTTTTAAAATTGGTCTTTTGTAATATCAAAAAAAATTTGAGACACTGAATTTTAGGTCTTCTTATAATGTAAGCCATAATCATTATAAGATGAATACATTAAATAAATTAAGACATGAAATGTTTCATTCTGTGTGGAATGGATCTATATAATGTGTTATTTTCACTTTACAGACATAAATTAACTTATTGAGATTGACCTGTACTACTCCTATACAAAAGGCACCTGCCAGAGACAAACTCTAGTTTCTCATCTTGTTATAAAGAATTCTCCCTCTAAACTAAAGATTGAACGTGAACATGGGCTTTAAGTCAAGTCAAGTCAGATTTATTTATATAGCGCATTTACAGACAGCTGAGCCGCACCAAAGTGCTTCACATAAAAGTGCAAGAAAGTGCAATAAAGTACAGAATTGACAAAATTGACAAAGGTAACAAAGAAAACAAAAAAAACTAAACTAAAAACTTTAACTACCTGAGCTGATGGAGTTGGAAGGCTTGGACCCTGGTCCTCCACGGCCTCGTCCTGAGTTGGTGCCTCTGCCCCTGCCGCCCCGTCGGGACCCTCTCTCATCGCCTCCTATGCCACGGGGCCGCTGGTCTCGCTCGCTAATGTCCTCCGACTCAGAAGCATTTGACAGTTCAGAATTTGTGCCTGGATCAAGCAAGGACAAGTAATATAAGTAAAGCTACCACATGTCTTCTATTCTCTATATATTTATTTCAAAAGTGTCCCAACTGAAACAATGTTGCAGCTCCTTTGTTCTCACCATATCCAGAGTACTGGCTGTTGGAGGCCCTGCGACCTCTGCCGCGACCTCCATAGGTGCGAGAGGTGTGGAGTGAGTTGCTGCTCTCGTCTGTCAGGTAGCCTTTCTCCCGTTCGACGCCCCCAACGCCGCCGGTTCGACTCGGAGGCGCGCGGTACCCGACCCCGATCTGACGGAGCTGCTCGTCAATCTGGAGACGCTCCAGGCGCAGCTGCTCCACTTCCTGCAGGACAGGGACGACGACACAGATGTAGTGTGAACTTCTCAGCACATGGTTTATTGAAATGTTTTTCACAAAATGCCCCTACCTCCTTGCATCTTATCCTACAGGACACCTTGCTAGCCGCCTGTTATTTAACACAAATGATTGGGAAATAATATTGCAGATTGCAAAAAAAAATCTAAAAACTGTGAAATGCATGGAAACATAAGGGTTTTTAAACAACTAATTACCCTGACGTTAAAAGGGAAGTTTAAACTTTTAAACTAGTGTTATAGAAAACACTGCAAAATTTTAATCTATATGGTTAAACAGTGTCCAAAAAGTATTCATACTATTAGCAGCTAACAGATGCAGTTTTTTTTTTTATAAAGAAAGATTTGATTTGACATGACATTTCAGCACAAAAATATCAATATGCAAAAATATCAACATGCAAATTAAATCTGTAAAGTATTAAATCTGTAAATTAATAAAATAATAACTTTAACCGACTAACATCTGCTGCTAGCTAGAGACGACAAACAAACCATGCATGCTGCTTTTTAAAAAAATGTGTAGGTAAAAAAAAAGGATTGATATGACTTAATGCAATCAAAGAAGGGGAATAAAAATTCTGATTTTAGATTATAAGCATGGTTGCAAGAATTATTTAATTGTTGCACAACAGACACTTTTGTTCCATCTCCGAAAAGCAGATATCTGTTGCTGTATTGAGCTGGGACTAACTGCTTGTTATTAAGTTGGCTGCTCTACCACTAAGTGGCAGTAATGTTCCAACCAGACAAGGCTGTGGGAGATTTCAACCCCACCACGACTTTGAACAGAACCATTTGAATAGAAAACAAAACCTTCCTGTTTCTGAATGGTAGGTGGCTGATTGGTTGGGTTAGACTGTAGTGATCAATGTTATAAAAAGGCTGTTTTTTGTGCTATAAAACTGACATGTGCAATACAATCAATATGTGCAAGACATATTATCTACCTTGTCTATAACTTTTGTAGCATTTTCATTGGTCATTATTTATTTCTATATTTATTTATTACATCACACATCCTTGTTTTATTTAGCTCAGTGATCTAACATATTTTTAAATGTTTTACTCGTGTTTGTTTGGCGCTATGAATTTGGTTGTATAGTTGACTATATAATGACAATAAAGGCTATTTGATTTGATGTCTAATTGGTAGAAAAACAGCTGAAATTTTCTGATCTTATCCTTTGGATGAAAACAGAATTAACATGACAATGTGCAGTTTAACGCTCGCTTCACAGCATGATCGTCGGCCCAGATGTTCAGTCCTTTTGATTCGCAGCTGCCAAAAGTGATTAAACAGATTAGCCCAGGTGGTTTCTAAGATTTGTCTCAGGAACCCCCGAAAAAAGGAGAAGCTGTTGTTGACAAGGGAAACTAACAATGAATGAATGTTACACTTTGTCACAGCTAACAAACAGCTAGGGAGGCACTGTTCCCACTTTTCCAGTCTCAATACTGATACCTGAACATAAAGTGTCAGCTGATAACAAGTAATGTTCCAATACCAGCGTTTAATTTATCAGCTGTATGCCTCGCTGTGTGGAGGTGACTGGGATCCTTCTTTCATGTGTAAGACAACCATCAGGCCACGGTAAAACAAAATGTGACATAAATACACAGAGAAATTTAGTGAATGAGTAAATTAACTGACTATCAGCCTCATTGTAACAATATCAAATCCAGCTATTTGGCTCAATTTTAGCCTGATATCCAATCCAGTATTGGTGCATCCTTAATATCAGCCAGGACGATAAATCAGTTTATCATGTTTGCTGGCACTTTACACTCTGAAGTTTTCTTAAAAAATAAATAAAATCGTTAAAATGACAGCATGTATCACAGCTAGAAACTGTTAATTTACAATCATGTGAAAAACAAAATCACTTTATTCTACGAGTCTAAGTAATAATTTGCAAAACATGAAACATTTGCACTGGCGAGATACAATCTTTGCCCCCAATATTCTAAGTTTTGTAAAACAAACCAACCAAAATTTAACTTTCAATTTGTTTTTTTTATGATTTCTGGTATTATAACTGCACAAAAGACATTTATGAGTTCTCTCTCCACCATAGAGGTGCAGGACTTATTTATTGCAATAAAAAAAAGCCGGCCAGCCAATTTTTATAAAAGATGGCAGCCTGTCATCACATATGTGAATACCCTCACCTCTCTGGAGCCCAACTGAGTTGATCTGATGCATCCAATTTTCATTTATTTTATTAAAGGTATTTTTTCAAATATTTTTTTCTTTTTTTAATGAGCATACTTGGCATCCTGTGTTTATTTATGTATTGGTATCATTAGCATAACTGTTAATGTTTCTGTTTCTCTGCTTTTTTGCCTCCCTATATATTATTATAATACTATGTTTTTTGTTTTGTATTTATTTTTCTTTTGTGGTTCTTTGTTCTAATGTACCCTTTAAAAAACAAAAATGTGGAAAACAGCTGTGGAATAAGTTATGTCTTGTACTGATGCTTATGAATGCTAATTTCCAATAAAAAATATATAAAGAAAAAAAAAAAAAGCCGGCCAAAGTGAGTAAAATGTGACAGGGGCTACAAAATACCACAGGCTTGAATTACATTTGTTCTTTTAAACTTCTATCGTTTGCAAGTATCTCAATTTTAAAAAATTTCAGCAAAGCCACGTATACCATCTTCGCAGAAGAGGGAGGTGGGCTCTGGCGTCTAATAGCAGCAGTGCAATGACAGCAGTTTTTACGCTGGTTTAGTGGTGGCTGATTTGGAGGAGGGGGTCTCACTTCACAGCGTGACAGCTGCCTCCACCAACGACAGCTGAACCTCAAGGGAGGAGTGAAGGAAGTGAGGGAGGGTCGGGTGTTATATTTGGAAGCTGAGGGTCCAGATAGCCGGTAATCTAAACTCCTGCGTACCCTTCACCCCATCCCAGAGAGAGGGGCTATTTATAAAAGCACATGAGGTCAGGGCAATACGAGGTGCTCTCAGCAGCTTTCCTCATGTGGTGGTGGCAGGGTGGGAGACAGGTGACCAATATGAAATGACCCTTAGCGTACGCCCACATTTCCCAACAGCCCCCTGTCCTTATCCCCATGTCACGTAAAGGACATGCGCTTCTAAGAAACACGATT
The DNA here is from genome assembly GCF_030273125.1 of Centropristis striata. Taxonomy (NCBI): domain Eukaryota; kingdom Metazoa; phylum Chordata; class Actinopteri; order Perciformes; family Serranidae; genus Centropristis; species Centropristis striata. Next base: position 25,475,239 of record NC_081533.1, read on the forward strand.
CTTTGAATTCTAATCTGAGCAGGATCATATTTATGGAATCAAAAAACATTTGCTGAAGACAGAAATGCTGAAAATATACAACTCTTTTTGTTTTTTTAATGTGGTTTTTTTGAGTGACAAGAACAGAGAACAGACTGGTGCTGCCATCTACTGGTGAACATGGAGGATGGACTGACCTGGAGATAGGACACATGGTACTCCAACAGAGCCTGAGCATTGCTGATGTTCTCTTTAGTTCCCACAAAGACGAAGGGAACCATGCCCTGAGAAAACAGAGAGAGGAGGGATGAAGAGTTGAGTGTCTTTAAAAAACAACAACGACAGATAATCGTGACTTTAAATATACCAATATCGGACAAAGAAACGGTTCATTAAAAAAAAAACATTTTAAGGTGATTTACAAACCATTTCCAGATGATTAGTATGCTTAAAATCACATGAAGCACACTACACAGACACATAACCACCCATCAGTTCCCACACACAGCCAACATAACTGACATCTGCCGTACAGTGGGCTGTGTGCGTTGAAAGCAATGAAAACATAAGTGCTAGTGACAAAACAAGAGACAAAGCAGCAGAATGGAACAGTGTCAAAGCAGACAGCACAAGGGACTTCTACACTCTGCTGCAGTTAATAAGCTTTGCTTTTCGGAGAGCAGAGAGGGGTTTATAGGGGACTGGGAGGCCAGCCGGATGGTCCATTCACCTCTTTGCTGCTGGCAGTGTCGTCCCTGCCTGCCCCCTGCCTGCCTACCTCCTCCCGGGGAAGCTTTTTGTCGTTGTCTCCTTCGATCCTGACGCGGACCACGCCCGACTTGTCTACAATCTCCTGAATGACTTTGCCGTTTTTGCCGATGACTTTGCCTATAGATAGAAAAAAAAAAAAGAGGGTTAAAAAAAGTCCTTATAACAAGAGTGTACATGTGGAGTGATAATGAGTGTTTGAAGTGGGATTAGGGCTGCACAATAATGGGGAAAAAAGTGACATTGTGATTTTTTCCCCCCTGACAAATACATCGCCCATCCTCGCCGTGCATTAATCTGGTTCACTTTGAGAGCCGCGAGCCACCTTCGCTATGGGCCTCTCCGAGCTGACCTAGAACCGGTCACAGAGAAAATGCATCCAGCAAAAGCCAGCGAGCACCGGGGGATGAGGGGATCCTCTCTCACTGAGTTGCATCCCCTGGGCAGACTGTGCACACCCCTCCCGTTGAGATGTTTAAAAATATTTTTGCTTCGTTTTTAAATTGCTGGCGACCCTGCCTAGACTGAAGGTAATAGTAACACTAGATGAGTTGGATGGAAAACTGAACTGTGAAAGTTTGCGCAAAAAAGTTTTAGCATAACATTTGATTATTAATTTGCCTTACTCGTAACACAATAGGCGTGTTACTACACTAGTACTTTCTGAGTACTTTTTGGAAAGGAGAGTTGGAGAGTGTTTTTATACATATAATAATTAGTTCCCCTCGGCCTCTGCTCCCATACAGGTACTTTTGTAGCGGCTAACCAACAGAGTTTGAAAGTGACAACAGACCGCTATAGTCTGAATAGTCGCTATATTTAGCGACTATTCAGACCCATCTAGCGACACTTTTTCAAAAAAGCGACAAACCTAACGACTTTTTGGGTGTTATTGGATTCTCATTCTTTCTCTTCTTACAAGTAGCGCTGTCCCAAAGCAAGCAAGCGGCCCAATCCTCCAGCAGCAGTCTCTCGCAGCTGCAAGTCAGCAGAGCAGGAGCTGTTAACCCCTCAGCGTCTAGTTTGCACCAGTCTGCAAATTAATCACGCATACGCGAAATCGCTGCTCAGGTAGCAGCTCAGAAAGTACCTGCCCGAAACAGGGACTTTCTGAGACGCTCCCTGAGCTGCTAACTGGTGGAGTTGGGCAGATCCTCTCTCCCAAGCCACACCCATGGCGGCTCACAAGAGGGAAAAGTACCTAATGGAAACACGCCTAACGTCCATGCTCAACCGACATACTGTGCAGCCCTAAGTGGGATTTTGTCACAAACATCATGAGCTCCCTCGGGAATGTAGCTCACTCACCTACAAGGTTCCTGGGTACCTGAAAGTAGTCTTCTTTGAACTCAAGATACTCTCTAGCCTGCTTTACTGCCTCTGGGCTCTGTAAGAGAAGACAAACATTAAACCGGATTACACTGGGACATAAATCGACATAAGCTGGACGTACCATGGCACACAGACTCATGAAGCTGCGTACCTCTCCGTAGATCCTGAATGTGCAGCTTTCCTCTTCCAGTTCGATAGCGGTGACACCAGGTACCTTCCTGGCCTGCTGGATGTTGGCACCATGGGAGCCGATGGCGAGGCCCATCAGGTCCTCCCGAACCCTCACCTCCTCCTGGTATGCTGATGCTAACTGCTTACTTGTCTAGGAGGGGAAACACATAAGTGGTTTGAGTTCAAATGTGTAACCTAAGCCAAAATGGTGGGCCACGACTTATATGACAAATATCAATGTACACAGGCAGGAGTGTGTTTACCTCCAAATGTTTGGTGGCTTCTTCGTTGCGGGACATTAGCATAAGCTTGGTACGGATGCTGCGGAAATGCATGTCGCTCAGAAGAGTTGCACGCTTTACTGTGGTTTCGTTTGTAGACTGAAGAAAACAAAAAAAAGGCATTACGTTACAATTTATTAACAGCTGTTTAGTCAACATTCATGGACTCAAAATTATTTCTCTGCATTTGAGATCTAAGAGAGGCACGAAGAGGAAGCAAGATATGTGTCATGAGCTGGATTCAAATCTACACCTACGGTATTTTAAGAGTACCTGGAAACAAAATACTACAGCTCCTTTGTATTATTTCTTCATCTGTGGAAATATAACAAGGCCATTCACTTGCAAATGAGGTGAGACCCAGCTCAAGTGAGTACTTACCAGCACAATGAGTTCGTGTGTTTGGGCACTGTAGAAGATGCAGTTGGCTCCGATGGCTTTCCTGAAGTCTTTGTGAATGTTGTCGTTTTCACAGCTGTTGGTAAGAAAACAATCCACAGGAGAGTCAGCCTTGTTATTCATTTGGCAGCAGTGGGGGCAATTATAACATCGCTGCTTGCTGAGACAACTTGTGAAGATCTTAACATTTAAAGAAAAGGTGTTTTGCCATTGTAAAACTCCTAATTCATCATTTACTTTTTTTTTTTGCTACAATTTGTAAAGACACTCACATGTCCCTCAGGTCTTCTGGGACAGGGATGGGGACCTTGTGGAAGGAGGTTCGAGAGGAAGGGCTGTTGGGGTTGAGGGGCCTGATGCGCTCTGCTGTGACGATCTCGTTGTATGTGGCGTCGCATGCTGCGTATTCAATCACATAGAACTGAAAGCAGAACGAGAGATAAAGGTTTTTAACAATGTAGCCAGAAATGTCACACACAAGAAGCAGAGAAAACCATGCTATAGATATATACAGATATATATAGCCAGAGCAGACATTTCCAGTAGTTCAAGTCAAATAGCCCCAACCAAGTATTGAGTGCATATAGATGGACACACTTTTAAGAGGCCAACATTTCCATATTAAACACTGACAAAATTGGTCTTTTGTAATATTAAATTTTTTTTTGAGACACTGAAGTTTAGGTCTTCACTAAATGTAAGCTATAATCATTAAAAATAGAAGAAATTAAATAAATTAAGACATGAAATGTTTCTTTCTGTGTGTAATGGAAATAATAAAATATGTAATGTCCACTTTAATTAAATAACAGACATAAATAAACTTTCTATGATATTCTAATTTATTGAGATGCACCTTCCTCTAGTCCATTTAAGAATTCTGAATCAGCTACCAAATCAAAAACGCATTTATTCCCGCTCTCAAATAAAAATTCATTGATGTCCCCTCTCAAATTTAAAAACTATACGTCACATCAAAAACGCATTAATTCTATAGCTTCATTCGTTTATTCCATAAAGCTACACCCTACTTTCCAGTTTATTTTGTTTTTGAAAAATCATAAAACGAAACAAATCAGCTGCGCCAGAGCGAGATGCAGAGAAAAATGAAAAGGAAAATGTAGAGGAAGAAAAAGGGGGAACCATGAGAGAGTGAGGCGGTGAGATGAACACTGCACACTCCATGCTCAAAGGACAGAATTAAAGCCATCAGTCAATGCTAGACATTCCTGCAGGCTCTTATCAGACTGCTCCAAATAACAGCACTACACCAGCAGCAACTCTCCTGACACAGTAGCACTACAGCGCTGTCCTTTCCATATCCCACTGACCCACTATTCAACCTGCAGCTCGGCCTGGTGACTAAGAGCCGCTGCTGGTTCTTGGTTATTTGAAACTTGACAGAGCCTGGTGCAGATTCGTTTTTTCACAGTGTGAAGAAAAAAAAGCACAGTTGGAAATATAATTTGAAGGTATGATGTCAGGCCACATCAGGACATTCTGGCTCTTTGAGCTCATTAGCCAGCAGTGGTTATCTGACATCATGCTCATATTCACTCTGCGTACAGCAGTATTGAAGCTCAATAAACAGTTACTGGCAACCCAACAAAATCCTGATGGCACAGTGAAAGATAATAGCTCCTTAGTCTCTATTACTGATTATTAAATACTGAAATACAGCGGAAGCTGGCCGAGCTGGATCACCGACACAAGGTATCATCTTCTTAATAATAGCCCCAGGAATTTTTTACGGCCCAGGAACTAAAGTCAGGAACTAACTATTCCTTCGGTGCATTGGTGTGTCCAGCACATTCAAAGCAGTGTGAAGATTAGGCAAATTAGAGCGGATTAAAAACAACAAAGAATGGTTTATGATGAGACAACGGATCATGTTGTTCTTTGTACTTCACTGTTGTGTGACCATGAAATAATGGAAACATGAGGAGGTAGAAAGAGGGAAGTGAAGAGAATATGCTCACTGCTTTGTTTCTCTTATGTTTTAATATTCATCAGCAAATAATCAATTAGTAAATAAAGTTTCAGTTTTCTCTCAACCATTTTGATATCATTTATTAAAAGATAACAGTCCCTGGTTCATGGAAACACTTACCTCTCCCTTCATCATTCTGACGCGGGCCAGCCACCAGCCACATGGCTCCTGTTCGTTGGCCCGAGAGTAAACCTATAAGGAGATGAGTGACAGCTGAGTCAGACACAAAGAGAAACTACAACTCTTACAGCCATTAATTCTTGTAATGGAGAGCAAGATGTAACGACAGTGGGCATGGCCTTGGCTGCAAAAGCAGACAGGATGCATACTTCACAAATAGTGCTGTGTGATGTGGAGGACATGCAAAACATGAGAGGTAAAATAGAAACTGCAAAGATATTATAAAAAGCTGTAAAAACAGACTCAAGTGCGGAAGTCTTTTTTAGTTACAGTCAGTAGTGAAATATAATCAATTACATGTAATCAAGTGCTGTATTTAAGTACAAATGTAGTATTATAGTAATGCAAGTATTTTTAAATTTTTAATCTCATTCCACTTTCTACTCAACTACATTTCAAAGGGAGACAAGTATTACACTTTTTACTCAACTACAATTTTTGATTACTATAGTTACTTGATACTTTACTTTAATTACAAGTTACTATACAAATTAAGACTTTTGAACACCAAAAATCTGAAAATGTACTAGTAGAGCTGAAAAATTGACTGAAACAAGTTGATTGACAGAAAATTAATTGGCAACTCTTATGTTTCATGGCCACAACTTGTAAAATATGATGATTTTCTGAATTTCCTTATATTTATTCTGATGATTTTGATAAACACATTTTTCTTCTTTGATTGCTTTAAATTCATTCAGTAGACTTTTCTGATTGTACTCAAACTTTTTCCAAAGTAATGTTCTCAATGCAGAACTTTGGCTTGTAAAAAAGCATAAAGTGTGCAATTAAAGGATCTGAATACTTCCTCCACCGCTGGTTACAGTTCATGACTCACTCGGTGCATGAAAAGCAAGTAATATATTCTTTAGCTTTCACTAGACAGTTTCTACATGTTCGATATGCATATAATAATAATAATTGATGTTTATCTGCTGCCCGAAAGCACAAAAAAATCACACAAATCCGGAGTTTAAACAGCCTTTCAGAATTTAGAGGCCGTGTGAATATCCTTATCAAAGTCAGTACTAGCCAATAATGACCCTGGTGAAGTGCAAAGACACGGAGCCCTTGAGACAGGAGGGTTAGTGAAACCTCAGGTGGATGAAGTGAGTCAGAGAGAGACGCACAGTGGCAGACCTTACCTCCACCTCCTCTCCTTCGCCAATATCCTTGTTGTAGTCGGTTGGAGGAGGCAACCGCACGTCGCTGAAGGGCAACTGTCTCTCTGGTTGCCAGCTGTGGCAAGACGACACAGAGACATGTCAGCTTATCAACAACCACAGGTAACAAAATGAAATACTCGTACATAATTCCAGCAGTTTCGCTCCGGCTCTTTTCCCTCCATATCATACAAGGATTGGAATGACATGGGTGTTATTACCCACTGGCTGCTGGGCACTACATTAACAGACATAATGAAGATTAAGATTCAAATGGGTCGTTAACTTTAATAAGGAAGTGTGTGTCTGGACAGTGAGTGACTATGTCCATTCTTTGATGTCCTTTTACATTAAATAAGAACTTGAAAATGGCTCATAAAAGAGTGCCATAAAGTTCAATAAATGGCCGGCTCATTTAGTATTAAAACTCTCGAGCTCATTTTGAATCTCAAGATTTAAAAAGGATTTCCATTTAAGAGCCTTATTACTATCATTTATACCCAAAAAAAAGTGTTTTATTCATTGAGTATCTTATTCAACCAGCTACTTCAACTTCTCCATGTGCTCAGAGAAAGTAAAAGGAGAAGAGGGGGTAGAAACTATCCCAAAAACGACACAGGCCACCACGGTGCCACCCCTCCCACCCTGCATACCTTGGGTCACTATTTTTAGGGACACCCTGCTCTACACTCACAGCCAAGTAGATAAAGAGGGACCAGGGGGATGGGTGGGTTGTGGAAAGGGACAGTAGGTGGGGCTAGGAGTATAGGAAAGCATGCTATCAGGATGGTAAGGGCAGGAGGGATCAGAGCAGGAGGTAAAAAAACTGTTAGAGACGTGTATGGACAGCTGCATGCCAAGCACAGGTGCAGAAGAGGACCATTTTAAAAGTCTGGGTAAAGCACCAGCCTGGAGCAGTCCCCATAACTCAAAATTAATACATTTCAAGCTTCATTTACCCATGTATGGAATATTTATTATGACGTAGATATGCAGGAGATGTTCATAAAAAAGTGGAAACTTACTTGTTTTCAAAAACAATTGTGAGAGAGTCTTCGTGGACATCTTTGATGTAACCCTAAAGGAAAAAGCAGAGAGACAGAATTTTTTATTCCCATGAATGCACAAGACAGACAGTGGTGAGGGGTGGGGCTGTGAGCGTTTGATTTTTGCATGTAAACAACATCGACAGCTGACTTGTAAGCCAGCCATGCTAGGCCAATACTGTGAATGTTGCTGAAAAAGAGCATCTAGGGCTTTTTGGGAGCCAAGACATCACATCACTGACACAATTCTCTGGCTGTGAATTCAGTGCTGGATAAAGCGACGACGAACACTGAATCCTCCTGACAGCACTGACAGCCTGGAAATTTCTCTCGCGCAGCGTTCAAATACACAAGCTTTGTCTTTGTGTGAAACTTTTACGAGAGGCATGTTCACGAAGGCACATGTACAGGGAAGGCAGGCCCCAATAAAGCCTAGCCTATATGGACATACTATGAGACAGCCCAGAGACAACTACGACGAAAGAGACCACGGTTACGTGTCCGTCACGACGTCCACAAAGCTGTCATGGCATGCCATAAACTTTTACCAACAACCCCAAAGCCAAGCAATGACGAGACAGGAGGAAAGTGATGGGTGTGGCATGCCTCTCACTGTGACATGACCATATATGGGACAGAGAGGTCGGGGAGCATGCGCGGGGGTTGGAGATTCACCTGCTGGGAAGGTGCTGTCTTTGCCTTAACTGACTTAAGCCTGGATCATGGGGCAATGTGTGTAGATAGGGATTTTTACAACCATTTATAATGATCAATAACAACTTACTGCTGTTCTCAGATAGTCCGAGTGAATGGTCAAAACATACCTCTGTATCGACATAAGCTATTCGCATCTAACTCTCAGCTGTCACTAGAGCAGACTAGCTTCTCGAGAAAAATGACAGCAGGTCTGACTGAAAAAGTGCTCATCCTCCACTTTCCAGAGGTCATGTTAGGAGACAGCTGCATGTGCATGTGTTATGTCAGGATGAGTATTGCTTCCCCCAAGTACTACCAGGTTAAAGGGCAGGCATGCCCTCTTTCTAACATGACATGGCTAGTTGGAAAAGTGGGGGCAGAGAGGGGTCACAGGCAGCTTCCAGTGACGTCCCTTCATCTTCGGGGAAGCAGCCACATGCAGGTCCAAATGGTGAGCGAGACCTTTAGAAGTTTGATGGGATAATTGTATTTTTTCCACAAAAGACACCATAGAGTTTAGATGTACTAATTTGATTGGCCTGTGTATGTTAAACGATATGATAAATACAAAAATAACATATTTAATGATTTAAAGATAGCCAGCTAAAAAAAGAGACTAATGTGAAAAATCACTCAATTAAATATGGCTGCCCCTTCTTTGTCAATTAGTAGTTTAAAAAAAATGTTTTGTCATCCTGAATGACATATTTCCAAGAAATGTATGACTACATCTATTGAAAACACAGGACTGAGAGTGGTGTTTCTGCATGATTCTTTGTGGAAACTTTCAGGTTTACAGATGATCTGATTAAATCAACTGATCGAAAGGGTCGACTGTCAACTAAAAAATTCTTTGCTAGTGGACAGCCTTACAAGGACAATAATACAAAAACAGTTGATATTTTAGGCTTGCCTGGTATTACGGTTTGGCAATACGGCCTAAATTGTGTACCCTGATTTCATATATCCATAACAGCAATATCATGATATGGAATGTTTAAGTGATTCAATAAATAAATAGCCTATTAGGAAAATACCCACATGGTAGAGACTATTTTTGTATACTACATACTTGATGTAAGCACATCAGTGCTTCTATGGTCTGCTCATTTGCTCCTCCCATGTGCAAGGATCATAACGTAAAGCGTCGTCCAAATGAGCTTAATATTTCTGTAACACATTCTTTTGACACTGCAACAGAAAACCTATAGAAATATACTAATGATAGACATTTTGTATTGTTTCATATCACCAAGCCCCACCTGGTACTTGCTGCTGCAAAAGATGCAGACTATACACGAGGCAAAGTGACAGTTTCCCGACAGGTGCTGTATTGCTCTAACCGGTTTATAAATATGATCCTGATTCATAGTTAAAAAAGGAATATAACTAACCAACTCACGCTGACACCAAGTTAAATGGAGTGCAATCAAAAAATGACACCATTTCACCCCATGTGCCAATCATAACAAGAACAAGAGCAATAAAGGTTTGCTCCCCTCTCTCACATCAAGGACAACGTATCTACTGGAATGTGACATTTAGAACGTCACTTACAAGTGTCCATCTCACCCACAAACGAGAGCTGTGAGATAATGGACGTAACAGAGAGGAGTGGAAGCGTTCATTTATTCCAGTGACGAACTGTCACCCTGTAAAACAGAACGACAGGTGAAGCACCATGAGGGGAGTAAATATAGGCTCATCTCTAAAACACCATGTGGTAGCTTGACCGTCTGAACACCCAAAGACAGAGAGGAAAAGAAGAGCACATGGAGAAATAAATGTGTTTCAACTGAGAGCAATGAAAATAAGAGATGTCACATGGGGAAAGTGTAGAAGTTGGGAGTGATGAGAGGGTTGACCTACATCAGGTTTTTAACTACTTGTCATAATTATCATAAAATAAATGTATAGAATTAAATTGGAACTTGCTGATCTTAATGTGAGGTTTCAAAACATGCTCTAACACAGCAGCAACAAAAGCTTGAAGTCATGTGTCTGGACATGAAACTACACTTTCCTTTGAAAATTTGGCAGAATTGAAACAGAAACTGAGGCTCCTGCTCTTCCTTGACAGAGCAATAGACATAATGATCAGCGGTGTGGCTGCAACGTGAGATAGAGGATAAAACAAATATGAAGTATGTGAGCTCTGATGTAGCATCTCATCATACTTGTAAGCAGGAAAACAGCTGTCTGATTAGCAGCTCGCTTCGGTTGGAATTTTTTGCATCCCACATTTCAAGACCAGCCAATATGCTATGAATTTCGGTTATAATGGTATGGCATGTTTTCATATTGACATTTGTTAAAAACGACCAAAATATAGGCCATACATGGTGATACTACTACTACAACTACTATAAAATAGCAGTTTTTCATGTAGTGCATTACTTAGTGATTGTTTGTTATTATGTGTCCTCAGTTTTGTATGTAAATTGAATCATTCGTTCCAAGTAATATTCACTAATTCACCTTATTTGTTTCATAGCACCAACATTTTTATACTGTATATTCATATTTATTCTGCACTGGAATTCTATTCTACTCCTTCTTTAGACACTTGTTCTTTTTACTTAATTGTGTTGTTATTGTCTCTGTGTGTAATGCTGCTGCTACACTGTAATTTCCCATCTTGGGATAAATAAAGTATATCTATCTATATCTATCTATCTAAACCAGTACACTGGCTTCATTACTTGCTTCATTATTTCCAAGTAAAATATAATTGAGGGACATCAGTGAATCTGCAATTTACAAAATATGTGGTTCTATTAAATAAATATTACTTAGAAACAGCCTGAGTAAAGATTACAAAACACTTTCTGTGTGGAAAAACTTAGCCTAGCTTATTTAGAGTAAATGTCACTCCAATTTTTTTCAGTGTAGCTTAACTGCTAGCTGGAGCTAGCTACCCAGCCCACAATGGCCAACAAAACCATCCCGGTTTGTCAGAGCTGGCCTGAAGCTAACGTTAACCACACAGTTAGTGGTTAGCTCGCGCTGCTCTGAGGAGAACGAAACCAGTTCGAAACAGAACGAAACAGTTCTTTCCTGGAACAAAACTTTTAACTGGGACAAGTAGAAGCTACGACTGTAACCAGGTTACCTTGTAGAAGGCCCCATTGGAGCCGCGGACCTCCACGGCCAGTCCGTCCATACTGCTCGCTCGGTCCCCACAGCTGAGCTTGTCCGCAGCCTTAACGACTCCCGGCGAGTCCGGTAGCGTTACCACCCCCAGCTTCGCCGGCCCTTCGCCGCTATCCGGCCGCTTGTGGATTTCCAGTGTTTCGGGTGGAGGGAGAGGGGGGAGAGGTGAAGGGGTTGGGGAGATGATGGGTGTGATGGTGCCAACTAAAGCAACGCAGACGCTGTCTCCAGCAGCTAGTGGTGGAGGCACCGCGGTCTGTCTGTGTCTGAATGCGGGGTTTAAGAGCTGAGAGGCACCGCCACGAGCTGTGGTGAAGTCTGGAAGAAAAGCAAAGCTAATGATGCTAGGGCAGGAGGATGCTAGCTGGTGGATAATTAGCTGGGAGGCTAGCTATCAACACCTTGATCCAGTCAGTTTTCAGGGATGCTAGCTTGCTAGCATTTGATAGCTTGGCTGCGTTTGTTGGTTGTGCGTGTGGCGCAGTCGTTGCGTTGAAATTTTTCACAGAAGTCGTCACCGGGGGTCGTTTCTTCAGTCTGTGGTGCAATATTCAGCGGCGTGTCTGTCCCCAAAAAGCGTTTGAGATGCACTGCCGCCCGGCGACTCCTTACTCCAACTACCCGTCCCCACAAACACACGCCGACAGAGTGAATCAGAGTGGGACTGAATGACCTCGGACACCCCACCCCTCTATGACAAAAACCCGCCCACGAGGAAAGCCAGGATTATGATTGGTTAAAGACCTCGGCAATCAACACGAGCTGGCATTAATTGGTTTAACAAATAAGGGTTGGTCCCTAGAGTTGACCAATAAAATCTACAGAGTTGCATCCTAACACAATGCATTGGCTGCACTCTATGTCAATTACAATTTTATTCAAATTGACTGGCTCCCATATCTAATTTTGCCCACTCATTGATGAGTGAGGCTCACCAGCCATTGTGTAAACAGCATTACACTGGAGTTACTATAGGTGTTATGAATCAAGCAAAAGTTAAATCTTTGTTGTTTTTTATGTTTTTTGACACATGTTGACTTGACTCACAAAACTGTGACTGGTTGCACCTTATTGCAGCGATTTAATAGGTAAATAAGCATAAAACTGTGTGGGCAAAGTTAGGTAAGGATATGGTTCCAAAGCACCAGGAATGCAGCACCAAGAAGACCAGACATGGGCAAGGACTGTTGCAAAACAGCTGTTAGAAGCAGGAGAGGCCAGAGGCCATGGGGGTAAGCCCCACTTAGAAATACTCCCATTTGTGGAACCCCATATTCAGTACGGATAGGACAGAATGTGACAGCCTGCTTTTAAATGTTTTATATCTAACTAGTTGTATAAAAGCCTGGATTCTGCTGTAGACTGTGCATAACAAAGTATTTAGAATAAAAACACTCAGAATAGATCTTAAATGACAATAGCAGGAAGGTGTCATGTTATCTCTTCCAATCAACTTTCAGGTACTGTTAATAATAAGAAATCATCATAATTATTTTAATTGTGAGCCATTTTCATCCTCCATTAACCCCCTGTGAGTCAAGCTCCAGATTTGACTTGTCACTTGACTTTGAATTCATTGTCTTTGCCACTACATTTAGGGCAGAAAAAAGCTAAACAACTCAGGCACAGTAAAACCAAAAACAGAGAGGAATATAAAGCTTTATTGACCTTTACCAAAGCAAAACAAGAGACCTCTGCTTTCAATATCACCTCTGCCTGGAAGTTCAACAAGTTATATTTCTGCCAGTACCAGCAGTAACAGCTGGCCATACTTTTTCCAGCTGATGGTCAAAATCAAGGGCAAGAAAATATCAGATGCTAAGGAGACAGAGAAATCATGACTGGCGTCTAAACATGACAAGAGACAGTCTCTCCATGCAGCAAACAACCATTAAAAAATGAGGTGTGGGATTTAGTGAGTATGTTTCTTTTACTTTGTGGACCTATTTATAACAAAGATCAAGCCCACATTATTGATATTCCTAAATATCACCTATTAATTATATATTGTTACACAGATCAGGTGCAGATTTGACTAGAGGGCTATTAAAGGAAGTTCTGAGAGTCCATGATGTAATCTGGATGAACAGTAGAGTGATCTTTCCCTATCAGTACCCGATCTCAGAACTGGCACTTTGGTTATTCATGAAACTCATTTACACCCTGAAGAATATGTTTGAGGCATGGCTGTGTAACAGTGTGTGAGTGCATCCTGGATGGCTGAGATGACGCCCTCTCTGGCAGAGAAAGAGCTGTCATCTTAGTCCATCTGGTGGAAGGACTTGGAGCACTCATCACACCTCTTGATGATCCAAACTCGGAGAGGCAGGGCAGGGGACTGAATAAATGGAAAAAGTACAACACATCATGTTCTGAAAATGATTTATTACTCCCTACTGAACTGCATTTAAAGGCACTTGTATTCCTCACAGCTCCTACTTCATCTAACTAGTGTTGTGATCCAGACATGCATGAACATAACTCAGACTTCGTAACAGGATTAAATGAAAATGTTGCCAGACTGATGTTAAAATGAAAATACACACTGAATAAGCAGTCTGGTGATGAATTTGTATACCACATTATGCATGTTTGTATCTTTTGGGGATTCAAAGAGGCTGTTAACTCAATATGCAGGGGATCATTTGGTCAATGATTCAAATATGGAGTGTATATTATGAGATAACATAACATATATAATAACATATCCAATCCAATCCAATCCCCTTTATTTATATAGCACAATTTTAGCAAACACAAGGTTTCCAAAGTGCTGCACAAACAATAAATACGTAACACAATACAAAGAGATGTAGTAAACAATAGAACAGGAAGATGCAATAAGATAAAATAAATAAAAAATGGGATAAAAATAAATAAAATAAAATGTAAAATGTACTGCCCGCACAAAATAAAATTTATTATTGAATACAATAAAAACAAAAAAATCATAAAATCATAAAATCAACATAAAATCAAACATCAATATATAATATAATCAAACATAGATATTATATATTCCTAGAAATCATTGAAACGTATGTTTGGCTTTTGTAGTGCGCGCTCCCGCGAGAGGCACGCAGTTCTCGTCGGTAGCACGTGGCTCTTTTATAGCCAATAGGAACGCTTCCTTCAGGCGCGCGCAACTTGATTCAGGAAGTACGCATTTTATTTTCATATTGCGTTGGAATTTGCGGCGAAAGTCTTCAGAAACCAAAAACTGAAATAAGAAACACAATTTAAGAGAAAATGTCGGGCTCCGAGTCTACACATGTAACATCGCTTGGGAAGGGTGACAGCTTGCATCAACAGGGTAAGAAAATATGTCTACAAAAATACGTTAACGTTTTTAGCTGCTGCTTAGAATGTTAGCTTACTCTATTAAAATACAGATGGTATGTCTTAAAACCACATTTATCCAACAGTTAATGTTGTTAAATTGCTTATTCATGTCATAAAACCAAAATCATACGTGTGACTAAATGTGAAACAGGTAGAATGTGAGAGAAACTATAGATGGAGAGCTGTATTGTTGTTCATCTCCTAAATAACACTAACTTTATTTTTCCATTATTAATAAGTGTTCTTTACTTCCTGTCCTGTCACCCAGTTCTCGCCTCCTTTCCTCTGTGTGACATCACAGAGGACGATCTGACCCAGAACCCCCAGTTCTGTAAACTCCTGGCCACCCTGGCACAACATGTGGACCAAAGTGGACTCACTGTCCCACTGAAAGCAGAGCTGGAAAAGGTATCAGCAGGCACTGGGACTAAACTTTCAGTAATGTTAATGTCCAAATTCCACTTTACATTTCGCTGACATACAAGCTCCTTGATTTGCAAGATGCAGTTTTACATGATGCAAACTAAATGAGACCCAACTGCTATATCGTTAGCCTCATAGCATATTTGCCTAAGTCATATTTGAACGTTTTCGGGAAACAAGAAAATACACAATTTTTAGTAAGCCCATTGGTATTCTTAATTGATATTAACAGTAAGTTCAAATAGAAGTGTGAACAAGTTTGCATAAAAAATTAAACACATCGATTTCATAACAGATAAAAGTGTCTTAGGCAGAATGTGCCCTGACTAAGGCAATTTTTCTCTTACATATAAATAATGTAGTTTGGTTTGTATGTAGCGGCAAAAATGCCTAAGTCAAGGAGATGACTAAGGCAGAAAGTGATTTTGGACTCTAACAAGTGTTCTGATAGGCTGAGAACATTGGCAATAAGGCAGAAAGATGCAGCAGTGGCAGGAGAGTAAAGTTAGGCAGATATCACAATTTGGCCAAAAAATGACTTAGGCAATTATGCTATGAGGCTAACGATATGTTTGTTGAATTTGTCACATTATGAAGTTATTCATATTTACAGTGAGTAGTCTATGACTTACCATCCTCTAGTGGTAACAAGTAAGAATTGCGATCCAGGGATCGAACCCCCCTCTTCCTGCACAAGTCTAGGTTTATTAGGTTTTGTGTATCTGTGAGCACTTACAGGTGTTTTATTCCAGGCTGAGCAGAAGCTGCAGAGTCAGAGGCGTCACTGGCTGCACTCTGAGAGCCTCCACAAAGGGCTACAGGAGATGATCCAGGACCACTGTATCAGGAAGCACCATACCACTGTACCCCCTGACCAGAACATGGTACATTCACACACTTATTAGCACAGTCCAAAAATGCACAGCTTTCACTGAACCACAGACAGCATATTTCTAGTCATTATAGCTGCCCTCGGAAACTCACTTTGCACACCATTTCTTCAAATTGCAGTGACAGTTTGATATATTTGAACTTAAGTATCCAGAGATCTAACACGTAATATTGTATGTGTAAGCTGCATGCCTCTGTTTAGTGACAAAAGATCGCTCACTGTGTGTTTGTAGTTCTATGAGACGATGGAGAAGTGTCTGCTGGTGGCTCAGTGTATCAGACAGCTGGATCCCAGTAGCACTACCAACCAGGACCAGCCCTCTGTTCTGGGTCTGAACTCCCAACAGATGATGGAGCTCATGCCTTCAGAAAAGGTGAGTCTTAAAAATACATAAGCGCATTAATAATCTGAAGCACAGATAGATGATTTCACAGCAGTACCAAAACTCACATTTCTTTGAAAAAAAGTTGACGATCAGTAGAGATACACTACCGGTCAAAAGTTTTAGAACAGCCCAATTTTTCCAGTCTTTTATTGAAATTCAAGCAGTTCAAGTCAAACGAACAGCTTGAAAGGGTACAAAGGTAAGTGGTGAACTGCCAGAGGTAAATAAAAAAAAGGTAAGGTTAACCAAAACTGAAAAATAATGTACATTTCAGAATTATACAAGTAGGCCTTTTTTCAGGGAACAAGAAGTGGGTTAACAACTTAACTCCATGGAGTCTTGGGCTATTTTGTCCATTTTTTAATTCTTTTGAATTGTCTTTGTAGGTCATTTTGTGTCTTTTTTTTGGTCATTTTGTGTCTTTTTTTAGTCCTTTAGTCCAACATAAAATGCGATTTTGAATCTTTTTTTTACTTTCAAAACACTATCATGCTCAATAAAGAATTTTAAATGTTGCAAATGTGCATTAATTTCAGAGTACACTGAGACATTAAACTGCATCGTTTTCAATTAAATTCTGGAAAAGTTGGTGTGTTCTAAAACTTTTGACCAGTAGAGTTACGTCAGTAACAAATGCAGCTTCTTTACCAACTGTGCTTTTATTGTTACCAGAATGTAAAAAGAATGAAGCAGGGTCTTCCTAGAGAGCTGGAGAAACATCTGAAGAAGAAGTGTTTGAGCGTCCTCTCTTACTATCACCCTGAATGTGGTACGGTATTTTCATTCACTTTCACTACCTTTATATCACTGCATTGTTCATTATTTATGATGACCAGGATGTTGTTTTATAATCTCCTCTAGAGAATGAGAGTGAGGGTCTGAGGAACACCAAGTTGTGTCACCTGTCAGCACAGATGGACAAAGAAAGGAAAAGAGCTGAGAGCCTGAGGGAGACCTGCCGGGAAAACACAGTTCTGCTGCAGAGACAGACTCAACTCTACCTCTCTGTAAGTGCTGCATGGAGATGAGAGCAAAAAATGTAATTTACTGCCATTAGGGATTTCTTAGTCTGAGTTTGTTGACAGTAGATTTCACCGGGAGCTGAATCATCTGCAGATTCCTACTCTCTAAAACAAACCGACCAGCTGATTATAACCAGTAAAAAAAGCTGTTAAGGCAGTTTCACATTAAAAATGTTTCTCCAACGCTGTTCGATGGTCACAGGACATCTGCTGCTCACGTTTGCTCAGCTTGTTTCTTTGGTAACCTATGATTAGTAGTATATGAGATTTTTGAGACGGATGCCAGTACTCATTTTAGAGTGGGAAATTCATCGAAAAATGATATAGTGGCCAGTAATTTTTTGGGTTGGAATGAAAATAGACTTTTTTTATTGTGCACTGACTTTTCACCACTCTGACAATGTTTCATGTTTGAGAAAGTAGCCCTCTAGGTACATTTGCAAACATTACTATACTTTATACAAACAATGTATTATGTTGTTAGCCAATTCTATAAATGATGACTGGGCAAATAATAAATATCAATAAAATAAAAAGCTAAATATACATCATTACTGTTCAGTTGCTGACTATTTAAAAAAAAAAAAAAAAGATAATAGCTTAACATTTTTTCTAAATCACGCCAAGCAACATTTTCTGCATTATATATTGTGTAAAAAATACATATATACACCGATAATATCTGTCAAGTAACTAAAGGCTCAGGCTTGACTGATATGGGATTTTTAAGGCTGATACCAATTTTAAAGAAGATAAAGGGAATTTTTGAGCTGCACTGAAAATGGCCTTTTTTCCTGCCAGATTATATATATATATATATATATATATATATATATATATATATATAAATATAATTATGAACATCCTGTGTTTGAAAAATAATGGATTGCTTTCAGTGTTTTTTTTTCTTCTTATTGTCACATGTGTCCAGGAAATGATAAAGTGTATTCAGCTCCTCCAGTCTCTCATCCTGGACCACAGGCTGAGGGTCCAGACTGATTTGGACCATAAGAAGTTAAAGTACTTTGAGGGAAAATGCGATTTAGTCTTACAGAAGATCAAGTAAGGAGTTTACAGTTCTTTGCATGCTGAGATCATCAGTATTAAATACATTTCTGTTTTTTTAAAACATATGTATTACTCTTCCTTTAAAGATACGAGATGGTGGAAATTCAGCTGGATACATACACAGTGGACGCAATATCTGCTCATAAAAAAATAAGGCAAGATGCTTTTTATCATGTTATTCCTATATTGATTATGTCTCATTTAGAAATCGCATTGAAACGCTTTTTTGAATTAGAACAGTTACCTCCTGATGTCGAGCCTTCTGATTACAGAAACTACATTCAGGCTGATACTTCTCTAATAACTCAATGTTTTTGTTGTTCTGTCTCAATTTCAGAGAGAAGCTGGACTCTGAGCTGAAGGCCTGTCAGGTGGAGAAGCAGTCCGTTGAGTCAAAGCTGGCCTCGTTTGAGATCTTGGGCAAAGAGTTCGAGACCTTGGCCGAGGAGTACTGCAGACTACGGAAGGAGATAGAAATGAATAACTGGGCTCTGAAGGAGTTCACCCAGTGCAACAATAAGTGACGATCATATCTGACGCTGGGACAGCAGCCAGACATTCCTGTTTCATCGTGTCATTGCTCACAATGACATGCCGGCTTTGGACGCCTGGCAGAGAAACTGTGAGGCCTTTTGGCGTCCAGGAGTGAGTGAAGGCTCCCATTACAGCTCCAAATGTTGTGTAATTAAATTCAGTTTTCAGACATTGTTAGTGCATCAATATTGTTCTAAGCAATCTCTACTTTCATTGTGTCCAGTTAGAGTTACAGGTGTTTAAAATGTATTACTCTTTTAACCCATTGACGCCTAAAACGCCTGTAAAACCTCTGGGCGATTTTAAAATAAGCCCCTAAAACCTGAAGTTTTTCTGGAAATTCAACAGAAATGTCAACGCTTCCTACTAAATAATAGATTTTTCAGCCTCTGTAGCAGATAGAAATGAAATTCAAAAAGTATTTGAACGCTTATACAAATACTACAAAACGACGTATCCGCTTTCCAGGCTTCAATGGGTTAATAAGCTGCAGTTTTAAACTAAATCTTCCATGCAGTGGTGGAAAAAGTATTCAGATCCCTTACTAATACCACACTGAAAATGACTCCACTACAAGTCCTGCATTTGCAACTTACTTAAGTTAAAGTACAAAAGAATCAGCATCAGAATGTGCTTAAAGTATCAAAAGTAAAAGTTGTCATTATCCAGACAGACCCCACTCAAATTGTTACATACATTTAAAATATATTACTAGGTTATTTGTATTGATGCATTTTTGTAAGCAGAGTTTTAATTTACTAAGGTAGGGCTCATTTTAACTACTTAATATACTGTTGATGATGTTTGATTAAAAAAATTCTTATCACTTTAAATTTATCATGTCTTTATGTTAAATCTCGATCTGAAAAGTAACAAAATCTGGCAGCCAAAAGAAGAATATTTGCTTCTAAAATGTAGTGGAGTAGAAGTATAAAATGGAAATACTCAAGTAAAGTAAAAGGGCCTCAAAATTGTACTTAAGTACCGTACTTGACCAAATATTCCATCTGATTACTTATTTACTTTATATAATAGCTTAAGGAAGTGAGAATCACTATATTCATGCTGACAATGTCAGATGACAAATACCATTTCCCAAAATCGGCTTTCCAGTTGGCATGTACAGCAGTGAAATTAATATTGTGCAGTGTTGAAAAAAGTATTCAAATCCTTCACTTAAGTAAAATATTGAAATACATGGCTACTATTTTGATATAAACGGGGCAAAAAAATAAATGAATGCATTGTCAGCAGGGGTCTGAATATGATTATAATCTATATTTATATGATCTCTGTTCTTAGTGCAGTTATGTAATGGGAATAATGTAAACAAGACAAGTCCAAATATGTCTGCAGCATCCTTTTAGATGGGATGAGTGTCATGCTCACAAATGTATAGCCTAAATTCCATAAGTGTTGTGTTAATTATATTTTTCCTTTATAAAACACAACGGCACATCAATAATCCTTATGGAAGATTAGCATGGCCATCGGTTTGTGTACTGTGTACTCTGTTTTCATCAAATACACTTCGATGAGGAAACGAGGCAACAATTTTGAGGTGAAAGACCCACGTTAAACCTGTCTTGTTGGATTTGTACTGACAACTTGAGAAATGAAATTCTCAGGTTAGTGTCATTTTGCTGTTTGTACCTTAATCAGTTTCAGTTTGAACCTTAATCCACAAGGTGGCGGTATACTTTCAATCTTGACAGAGGTCATGCCATATTCTCTGTATTATTGTTTTGCTTTTCTATTTCATGCAACTTTTTTAAAAGTAAAAGTAAAGTTCTTTATTCTTTATATGTAAATGTTCTTTATTTATTAGACTTATAATTTAAATTCTGTACAATGATCCATAATTCAAGCTGTCACATATTAACAGTTAAAGACCATAACTGGCAGTTTTGTTTTACTTTATGCATGCAGCTAAAAATAATTGCTGTGACACAAAAGAGGGTTTTTTTTCCCACTATAAAAAATATTACTTTGATAAATAGTTTTATAAATACTGTGGTTGAATTTGCGTTTGTGTGACGATTGTGTTGTGTTTAGTCATTTGTTCATAACACGGCCATTAATTTATTGTTTTCTTCTATGCTATAAATTATACGAAAGATACAGAAGAGGATAAGGGCCAAGTAGGAGAAAAAAATCATTATGCACTTTGTGAAAAAAGTCAACTTTTTGAGTTTGGTAAAGTAGACTGCAAGCTTCAACCTGATTTTCCTCAATACATCATATGACATTGAAAGTGATATGCAATTTTCACATAAATTACATAAAAGCAGATTTTCCCCAAAACAATAGTTGTAACCTCTACCAAGAATATCTCATTTATGTGTAGAGGGAATTTAGTACTACTAAATATTGTAGTTAATGGTCATTTTATGACATTGATGAAAATCAGGTTGTAGCTTGCAGTCTACCTAACTGTTCGGATATGTTTGGTTTGAATATCTTTCCAACTTTGCTGAACAGAAAAAGTTGAATTTATTCTTGTCATTTCAACTTATTTCTCGCAGTGCATAATGATTTTTCCCTCTCCTCTCATTATTGTTTTCTCCTACCTGGCAATAATCCTCTTTAACCATTCAAAATAAACTTGAGTTTAAAAATATTAGATCGGGGGTCTCAAACTCAAATTACCTGGGGCTGCTGGAGGCAGTTTAAAAATGACCTAAAAAAGACACAAAATTACTAAAAAAAGACAAAATGACAGAGAAAAAACACCAAATTACTTAAAAAGACACAAAATGACCAAAAACAATACACAATTACCAAAAAAGACAAAATTATTTTTTTTAAAATACACAAAATGACCAAAAAAAGACACAAAATGACAAAAAAAGACACAAAATGACAGAAAAAAAATAAATTACTTAAAAAAAAGACACAAAATGACCAAAAAACCCACAAAATTACAAAAAAAGACACAAAATGACTGAAAAAACACTAAATTATTAAAAAAGACAAAATTATTTAAAAAAAGACACAAAATTACCAAAAAAGACACAAAATGACAGAAAAAACTAAATTACTTTAAAAAGAAACAAAATGACCAAAAAAAGACAGAATTACCAAAAAAGACACAAAATTATTTTA
This sequence comes from Centropristis striata, assembly GCF_030273125.1. Lineage (NCBI taxonomy): Eukaryota > Metazoa > Chordata > Actinopteri > Perciformes > Serranidae > Centropristis > Centropristis striata. Next base: position 25,497,168 of record NC_081533.1, read on the forward strand.
AAAAGACATAAAATGACTGAAAAAACACTAAATTACTTTGAAAAGACACAAAATGAGAAAAAAGACACCAGAATTACCAAAAAAGACACCAAAAAGACACAAAATAACCAAAAAAGACACAAAATTATTTTAAAAAGACACATAATTATTAAAAAAAAATAATTAAAGGTACGTTCCACACACAATACGGTAAAGTGCCATTCATATAAAACTCACATTAGTTGTTGCTAAAGATTGACGCTGTCAGGATACCGCCCACTCAGGTATCTTCTCACATTGACGATCTTTGGTCATGTCTGCTCCACTCCAAGTACAAGCGGAAGTCTATGAGAGTGGAGCATCTCGCGCTGTAAACCATCTCTGCTCTCTCATCAGCAGCAGCAGCAGCAGCGGCCCCGCCTCACGACGCGAACCGCTGGCTGGTTCACCTCCAACACAACCCACATCTGTCTGTCACACACACAACAGCGCTGCCGCTCCGTCCGGTCCACCGCGGCATGCTCGTACTCACACCGGGACACACACACGGAGTGGATATTTTAACTCGCGGGGCACCATGTCGGAGGTGCGAAAATTCACAAAGAGGTTAAGCAAACCCGGGACTGCTGCGGAAGTGAGACAGAGCGTGTCGGAGGCAGTGAAGAGCTCCGTGGACCTTGTGGTGAGTTAACGCTGTCTGCGAACCGGCCGCGGTCATTTTAGCCAACAGGGGTAATGTAACTAAGTCCCCTCCCCACACTCTCCATTTAACCTAGTTTGTCCATTTATTCTGGTTTATCTTATTTCCAGTTTTCATTTCACGCGCTCGTCCCAGCAGCCGCTACATTACCCTACTGTTAAGCTCTGGTATGTCTCTGAATGAACTGAAACAATTTTTTTATACTCCGTGTGTAAAAGGGCAGGTCATTTAAAAGCAGTTATATGCCGCTGATTGAGCTCCCATATATTGCCTTGCTTTGCTAATTCCCCCGCATTATAAAATAGTATGACATTGTTCTCAGGAACACATGGTTTTTCAGTCATGTGCGGCTCCTTTTGTGTGCTGGCGGATGAGGAGCAGTGCCAGTTGGACAGCTGCAGCATGGCTTCCCTGTCCTTGCCTTGGAGCAATGTGTGAGCCTCTTTATTTCTAAGGGAAATGGCCACATTGTGCAGAAAAAAAGGCACTTCATGCATGCATTTATAATTGATGAATATTGCTAATGACATGTGTGCAAAGAAAAAGGTTAATTTTTTCCTCCTTTTGGGATCAATAGCAGTGCTGGTGGCTGATAGTAGCTTGGACCAGGCTGCAATAATGACAGATTATGCGCAGTGGTTTGAGATGAATAGCATTGAGGATCCTGCTGATACAGCATTTGCATGTGTGTGTATGCATGCACTTTTGTGTGTGGATTTATTTTCCTGTCTAAGGCGTGACATTTGTCTTGAAACTTCCAGTGATGTCAGTGCAGATTGATGCTCTCTTGTTTTCTTTTTGTCATAACCAAAGCCATCTGCTAACTCCTCCACTTTCTCATTATGTGACAACCTCAAAACACAACAGTCCTACATCTCGGGCTATTTAGAGAGTGGAGCTGGATAAGTTTGTATAAGAGATAAACTCTTGTTCCCGTGGGATTAGGCTCCAGTCTTATGATGATCATCCTGAGGAGTGTGACGCAAAGAGGTTCCAAGCATAATAATCATGTGATAAGGTTTTTGCTCTTCACAAGAGGTGGGAGCGTGTCTGTGTTTGTAGCCACGTGTGATATGTGATTTCTGTCTCCCAGTAGCAGGTTTCTCCTGCTCATTTTCTGGAATAAATTGTTGGCTTGGTAACTGAGAACAAACGCTGTTTTGTGGAGGGTGCATGGGGATTCCCTCAGGCATGCTGTGACCATGCTTCCTGTGTGACTGTGTTCAGTCTGAACATCTCACAAGTCTTTTTTTCTTCCATGTATGGCTTCTCAGGGAAGCAGCAGAGTGCAGAACATGGAATTGTTTTTCTGAAAAAACAAAAACAACCTTGGGCCAATTAGTATTAAATTGCTTCATTATGTCATTGCTACTTGATTACTGAACTTCCTGGAGTTCATAGAAAGTCCTCAAGTCCTTGTTTATGGCTGGGTTTCCATCAACTAATTTCTCTGCCCGATTAGATGTTTTGCATCCGAAAAGCTCGACGGAAAAATTTTGGGAAAATGCGCATAAAAGTTTTTACACTCGCTTGAGGTGTTTTTTTGGTTTTCTTCGAAAAACAGTTAATGTGCTAAACAGGAGATGGAAACGCATTTTCTGAACTTCTGACGTAGCGAACATTTAACTCACATTTGACTCTGACATGAAAGACCAATTATAAGTTGCAGAATTTAATCTAATTCCTGAAGACTTTTCTCCATTTTTCTCTTGCGGGCGGGCAAAGTCTGACTAGCAACCTCTTTTTCTGTTGTCGTTTTTTCTCTATTGCACAATTTTTACTTCTACTGTTTTCTTTCTCGCTCCATCTCTACTGTTTACTGAAGGATTAGCCCATAGCAATACATTACACTGCCATCTTCTGGTGAAAGGACGTTTATGCAGCTTTGTTTATTCGCTCTAAATCAGTTGATAAAAACGTCCCTAATTCCTTTTTTTCAGAATTTCGCTTTAAAAATTCCCTTAGGTCTGTGTTTAGTGGTTTTCTATATAAAAACGTTTGGGAACCATTGGATTGTCAGCCTTATAATTGGCAGGGACCCGTCCTTACCTAATACATTACTTCATTCTAAACAGTGAAACCCCTGATGTATATATAGCTGATAGCCGACAATCAAGCTGCAAGCAGTGATGAATGGACCTTTACATCTTTCCACACGTTGGTAGTAATGGCGGGATGGCTCTGTGTACTTTGCAACCAACAGATTTTTAAATTTGAGTGAAAAAAAAGATGCGAAATCTGGAAATGAGCTGTTCCCTGATTACAATTCTGTCATCCAAATTAATAGTAACAAGCTCATGTGAACTCAAATTTCTCTCTTACATTACCACCCAGTTCAATGAGGTTAACAAACTGGACTTTTACCCAGAATGCAATAGTGCATACAGCTCAGGACAGGGTTCTCTCTGCATAAGAATCGTGGAGAAAAGGTCTACTCTTAAAAAATAGATTGTGTGTAGTTTTTTCCAATGGCAGTGTGCAGTTTTTCATTCATTCATTCATTTTTTCTTCTTTATTTTTTTCTTGTGTGCCTACAGCCAAGAATTCTGCTCATGAGAATACTCCAATGTAGTTCAATCAAACTATTCTCTTTATGATGACGCTGTGTTTATTTGTGTGCATGCATGTAAATGAATTCTCTTGAATTCCACTTGGAACTGCTAAATTAATTGCACTAGAGTTCTTACTACATGGGTGTTAAATTCTCACAGGAGTCCACAAAATTAGGCTTCATAATGTTGTTTCCAAGACACTATTTATTGATAGAATTACCAGAAAACATGCTATTCTGTCAAATAGCATTATTCAGATATGAAATTACCTATATCAGTATAACAGATATTGGCTATAATGCCTAGCCCTATTTTTAGCTCTCAATTATGAAAAAAGTGCAAGAAAAACATCCACTTATTTGCTAGTATAACTACATATTAGGAATGTTAAGTTAAACCAGTAAACTATAAAATGAATAGGAAAAAAAATCATCTTATTTTGACAGCCTTCTTGTAAGTGGTGGACTCTTTTAACACACTGTGCTCTTATTTTGAAAGCTGCATGTGTTTAGCGACAGAGAGTAAGTAGCTTTTTGTGATTAAAACAGTTGTGTAAGTGTGTGAATGCGCGCGCATGTCTGTGAGGAGGACAGAGATTTGGGTCGGGGTTTGACTGACTGATGACAGATACTCAACCTTACGCCACTACATCAAGAAGTAGGAATGTTGCCAATATCATGATATGCATTTTTTTTTTAACCATCTCCACTGCTGCCCCAGCCCTCTGGAACTCCCTCCCTATTCACATCCGCAATTCCGACTCCCTCCACGCCTTCAAAAACCAACTCAAAACCCACCTTTTCAAAATAGCTTACAATACCTGAACTCATAATCTCTCATCCCTGTTTAGTTGTTTTCTTCTGTATTTTGTGTTTGTGTGTGTCTAATTTCCTGTCATGTTAAGCGACTTTGAGTACCTTTAAAAGCGCTATATAAATTTAATGTATTATTATTATTATTATAAAAAAATATACCGATATTATCGTGAACGATACGATATGGCACCCCCCGACTGTCTGTGACTTTCAGTGTGTGTGTGTGTGTGTGTGTGTGTGTGTGTGTGTGTGTGTGTGTTCGTCCACTGTGTTTAAGTGCAAGCTTCCCTAGCCAATGTTATAAAATCCACCTGGTCACGTTGGAGTCGTGAGCGCCTTACATCTGCTGAGCTGTAATGGGACATCTGGAAGTGCACCCTTGCTAACATCATCATCATCATCATCATCATCATCATCATAGTCCCCTGGAGGCTCACTGCGAGTCATGCTTTTTGTACTCTGTGATTGGTGTTTGAATGTCCTCCAGCCTGGCCGATGGCTCCGAGCAGCTCCGAGGAGAAAGTGCTTGCATTATACAGTCACACCCAAATGTTAGGCCACGTCCCTTCTGCATCTCTGCCTGTTTCTCAATCAGTGACTGTGGCTTCACAGCTGCCTGCTTGTGATTCTTCAGCTTCTTTTCAGAAAGGAGAACTCTCTCTGTCTTTCCTTCTCTCTTTGCTCCCTCCCTCCCTCCCTCCCTCTCTGTGATTCTCTGTAACATGATCAGTGTTGCAGTCGAGCCACTGTGCGCTGCCGGTTGCCTCTGACTTATAGCGCTGCGGTTCAGCTTGTTGCACATGACAGGAAGCAGAGCTGCTGCTGCTTCGGGTGCAGGGGCGGCACAGTCGCGTGTAATGCTTTCAACAGACTCGTAGGTTTTTATGTTTGACTGCTGCTCAGGTTGCCGCTCGTCCACCGTGTAGCTGGTCTTCGTGTAAAAACACAACAGTGATACTAAATTTCACATTTCACAAGTCACATTCAGGTTTTTATTTAGATTAGTGGTCAGTGCTAAACACAGGTTTCATGTGGATAACTGAAAAAGTCGGGGTCTGGTGGAAAAATCTGCAGAGAACACGTACTTGTAACCAGCTTATTCCAACGGGCCAAATTATCGGTTAGAGGACACTGAAAGGGAGGACGTTCTTTCCTTTATTGGCTGGTGCACAGATACCAGGAGTTTCAATTAAACCTCATTGAAATCCTGCTTTATAGCCAAACACTTTTCGAAAAACCACACAACTTTATTTTCAAATTCTGATGGAGATCCAACATTTCCCGAGAGACCAAACATGCCAGGCTTAAATGTCAGGAAATGTGGAGTTTCGGGTTGGAATATTTCTCTCAGTGTAAACATCATATAGCAGTGAGGAGCTGGAACAAGCTGATGCACAACATATGATACTGTCAGACAGTGTGGAATTCAATTTTCTTTCCAACTTTAAAGCTGTTAAAAGCCTCTGAACATCCAAACAAACTCAGAAAATGTGTGTTAAACGTGGGTGTTACTTGTAATGAAATATATATATATATATATATGTTGGTAGGGCCTTTAAAGCAAATATTTTTTTTTAAATTCAGCCCCTTAGAACCCCTACAAGATAGATGTTTATCCCTTGGAATACTTATAATTTAAAGTGCATTTTAGTCGCATACAAATTGGAAAGAAAATATTTATTTCACTTGCCATTTTAAAGATGAAATAATATCACAGAACAACAGCAGCAACAGTAAAGTAAACTGAAGTTCATACTATGTGTACTAACCGTTTCCAGGTGTCTCAAACTTAGTACATATATAGGCTAAATAAAATTAGATACTATACTTTAAAAAATAAAAGATATAAAGAATATGAAGTTAAAAAAAATAAAAACAACAATAATAGACTTAGCCAACTTGAGACTTGAATAGAAATGACCAATAAAATAGTTTGTGGGAAGGAAATTATTTTTGTAAACGTATGAAAGTTTAATCACAAAGTGCTGGTCATAACAAATTTTACATTCATGTATCATTGTTCTTGCATTTCATCTAAAAACATTTCCCTGGCCCTCACTTTTTGGATCAGTGCTTTAACCCTTTATCAGGCAAAGAACTATATTTGGTAACTTAAGGTAATATTTTGAGAAAAAAGTTGCAAATTTACTAGATTAAAGTGGCAAATCCATAAGAAAAAAAGTCGCAGATTTAAGAGATTTAAAGTGGCAAATCTGTGCGAAAAAAGTTGCAGATTTACGAGAAAAAAAGTGGAAAAAAGCAACTTTTTTCTCCCAGATTCAATACTTTAAATCTCATAAATCTACGTATTTTTTTCTTGTAGATTTGCCACTTTAATCTCGTAAACTTTTTTCTCAAAATATTTTTTTGTATGTTTATTTTTTTACACGTTCTGGCAGTATCCTCCAATATTTTCTAGGGTTGAAAATTGGAATTTGCAAGTATTTCAATGAGTGCCCTATTAAGGGTTAAAGGGATAGTCATGATTTTTTGAAGTGGGGTTTGTATGATGCACTTATTGATATGATCCCTGATTGGAGAAGCAGGCAGGAGGACAGGCACACAAGCTAAGCAATGTACTGCTATGGACGGGGCAGCAGCGAAACTTATTTAAGGGGGCTGTTTGTTCCACTTGAAACAAACCCTGATGCATTTTGTTCGAAAGTCTGTTTTTTTTTTGCTGGCGTGAACGCTCAAATGAACTCTGGTGGGAACCAAAGAACCAAACTCTGGACCGCTAAAAGTCCAGAGGGTTCGCTAGGAAGTGCACCAGAGTTCAGTTTGCTGCAGGTGAGAACGCAGTACGAACCAAAGGAAGAGAACCGATTCAGGATTGAATTTAGGTGGAAATTTGAGAATCAACACCAGGCAGGTTTGAAAAATGTCTCATGGACAGATGTGGTCTAATGATGAAGTCAAGGAGCTTATGAAATATAATCAGACAGTCACACAACAAACACAGTGGCTCGTGGCTACACACAAAAACAAGGAAGTCTTCAAATTATTTAGCAACAGAATGGTGACTAATGGATTCAATCGGCAAATGAAAAATGCAACAATGTTGCAAATTCACCACTGAATTGCACCGAATCAACCAGACTTTATATGTGAATGCGACCTAAATCACCTAAAAAAATCTGTATCAGTTTCCAGTTTGCACCGAGGGAACTATAGCCCTAATCTGTGCTCTCTTAAAAGCTGCCAGACTCCTTGGTTTTAAAGGGTTACTTCTTTACACCAAGGTTATAATAGTTTTGGATTTTTCATTAGTTTTTTTTTGTAATGGGCTATGTGTTGGATGCCAGATTGAAAGACTTCATAATACATTTTGCCTTTGTTTCCTTTGGTTTATCCATCTCAGCCCCAATAAGGTTATTAACTCTTAAAGTTCCAGGTGTTTTGAATTTTGGTTTGAGTGTAGACATCCCAGTCTCAGTAAACATATTTACCATGTGTTGCATGTTCAAATAGAAACACTGAATTATGAATGAAAAAAGTTGACAAAAACGAAAACTAAGGACATTTTAACTGTAATTTTAGTTAGTTTTAGTTAGTTTTGTAACCCCACAATTCAGTTTCAGTTAGTTATCGTTTTTTTTAAAAACTCTTGTTTTTATTTTTATTTCAGTTAACGAAAATGTTTTTTCAGTTCTAGTTTTCGTTATTTTGTTAGTTTTCGTTAACTATAATAACCTTGCTTTACACCAAAGTCAAACCCCAGCAGTAGACCAGCAACTCTTGTGTTCTGCAAGGTAAAATTACTGTTTTTGTCAATGGAGTTTGGTGGCTTTGAATCACAGATCACAGCTTCCTGTCGGTAAGGGCTGTCTGACTACAATGTAAAACTAAAATATTTGAAATACAGTGTATATTTACACTGTTTCCCATAAAGTTGGAATATTTTTTCTTTCGGACACAATCCTCTGTTTATTCCTGTTCAAATGCATCAGTAATCACTTTGGAAGAGATTGATTAATTAAGGTTTGAGAAGTTATACACTTTATCTGTAAAGAATGAATTGCATTGTCTCAATCATTTCATGGAAATAGGTAAAAAATATTTTATTCCAACTGTTTGAGCAACAGTGTATTTTTTAGGTGCAGGGAATACACTGATTATGAATTAGTACATCATGCGACCCAGCTTAAAAAACCCCCAAACTGTCCCTGTAAGGGAAAGAAAAGGGGAAATTACATGTCATATGGTGCAGAAAAGCTGCATATCTAGAGGGAAGGAGGTAATTGCGAGAGGATATGAGCAAGAAGCAGCAAAACTCCTGAATCAACTTTATTACTGGATTTTTCACTCTGCCCACTCCAACAGTGGCACAAACAAAGCTGTGCTTCCCAGCTGCAGTGCTTTTAAATGGAAATATGGGAAGGTGGAAAATGACTCAATCATACTCAGCCAGGTGTATGGCAGCGTCAGGGCTTTTAGAGTCTGTCTCTTGTTCTCTAAACAGCATGCATGTCCCGCCTCCGGGGGAGTGGCCCAGCAATGTGGCACAGAAACTGATCAAATCCATAGTCTGATTTCCTCTGCTTGGTGTCGCTCAGCCGAGGCTTATTGGCTAAGCTATTCATCACCATCTTCACCGCTTAGCCTCGAGCTTAAAGCAGTACTTTCTTGGAATTATTTCAGAATCTTTCCAAGTGGTTTAGGTTTATGCTTGTGATCACATCCTGACCTAGTTGTGGAAGGCTAGCTTTTAGCTTGTAGGCCTCTTTAAGACATAATGCAGAAGCCGATTTCATATCATCCACTTCTCTATGAAACTCAAAACAGGATGTTGTGATGTTTATCCAAAATTATCATGTGATGTATGTCTTGTGTCTGCATGTTCTGTTTCGTTTTTACCTACGTCTCTGTCAATCACATGCACTTTATTTTACAGCTCAGCAACAAGTCAAATATCACAATGTTTCCATTCTGCTTCTGCTTTGTCCCACCTTATTCGCCCCTTCTCTATATAACTGTGTATTTTGTTTTCATCCACCCACAACCCTCTGAGCAACTGTTTCCTTTACCGTGACAGTCCTCTGAACTCTGCGGTTGTTTCTTTGCTCTCTTGTGGCTCTGCTTTTGTACCAGCGGTGAGAAGTTATGGGGGTGAGCCTTTGTTAACTGCTTTCAAATGGGAGCTGCCCACAGCCACTGTAAAAGACAAAATGATCTGAACGTGAGATTCAAAAAAGGTTGTTTCTTTGAAAATAATTTGTGTTTTCCTCCATCTTTTCCTCTCAGGAGCAGCCAAAGATTATCGAACCACTGGATTATGAAGCTGTGGTGTTTCAGAGAAAGGCACAGATCCACAGTGACCCCCACAGAGACCTGCTGCTCTGCCCTGTCGACGATGTCTCGGTGAGTCCTCCCAAACTGTGTCCCCTTTCAAGTGCCCATAATTGTTACTAATGTGGGAAAAAAATGGGACTCCCCCTGATATACATATTGAACTACTTACATTTTAACAATCTCTACAACCTCTCTTGTCCTCTCTGTCTCTGTGTAAACAACCTGCACTTCTGTCAAAGTTCCAGTGAAATTTTGTGGAGTGACTGTCTCAGTTGAGTCATTCCTGCTTCCCAGTTGCGCAGAAGAGTGCAGAATTTATTGTTTTTTGTAGTTGCAGCTTATTGCTGGTTTGAGGAAACTGTTTATTTGTGGCTAAATTTTATATTAGACTTGTAGAATAAAGTGATTTTAATTCAAGATTCACTTTATTGTCATTTCAGTATTTTTATACACAGGTGAAACAAAATACTTTTTCTTCCCAGCTCAGTGCATCAGTGCATTAAAATACCTGAATGTCTTTAAGTCTCACTTAAAAACCCACCTCTTTTCTCTTGCCTACAATTAAAGTGTTTTTTTTTTGTTTTTTTGTTTGTTTTGTTTTGTTTTGTTTAGTTTAGTCTCTTTTTACCTTTGTCAATTCTGTATTTTATTGCACTTTTTGCACTTTTATGTGAAGCACTTTGGTGCGGCTCAGCCGTCTGTAAATGCGCTATATAAATACATTTGACTTTGACTTTGACTAAAATTAAAAATAGATGAATAATGAAAGCTGAATTGATAAACTATTTCAAACTGAGATTTGGTTATTATTACACAAGGACTGAAACGATAATTTCTGTTTTGTACTATTCCTGGCTGGGAAACATGGTAATTTTTTATTTGTTTGCCTGTGGGTTGTGGATTACAGAGGTAGGGCCTGAGCGATATGGGTTTTAATTTACTGATATAACACTGATTTTGGAGTGGTAAAATGTACTGATAACTGATATGGTGACCGATATCGTGAAATTTTGAGCTGGAATAAAAATAGATATTTTTTAATGTAGATTTTGTGCTGATATGCACCAATATGACGACACAAATGAAGTCAGAAGGCTGCCTTCTTAAACAAATACCATGACTTTATTTATAAAATGTAAACAAAGAATTCCAGAAATGGTAACTGAGAAATTAATAAAATTAATAAATAGCTAACTAAGCTAATTTTTTATTTTATTAATTTTTATTTTTTATTTTTATTTTATTTTATTTTATTTTATTTATTTATTTATTTATTTATTTTTTTCCTGTCTGTTTTTGGTGTCTGTCTCGGCTGTTTGTAAGTGTTTGTATTATATGTTGAAAAATTAAAAATGTAATAAATACTTTAATAAAAAAAATACAAATAAATAGCTAACACCAATTTTTAAATCACCCCCAGACATAATTGTTTTGCATTTTCCTTTTGTAAAAAAAAAGGTTTCATATTGCTGCATATCGACATTAAGTCAGTATCGGTCCATAATATCAGTCAACCGAAATCAGTCAGGTTTTATTCAGAGGGTTAAACTTAAGATGCCTGAGAAGCCAGCAGCAAACAGCCAAGTCAGCAGCTTTTCTTCTTGTAAAACTGTCTGAGTCTAACAGGAACAAAAAGCTGTGAATATCACTTTGTAAAGAAAGGTTTCCCATCGTTAATCACTGTTCATCCCACACACCAGACTCAATTATGTACGGGTCAGTCCAAAGGGCCTGACCAATCAAACAGCCAGGTAGCTCTGCTCTGTATTTATTGCTTCTGCTTCAAACATGTGGTTTTGTTTAGAGGCACGTCTCGCTACGTGTCTAGTTGTTCTTTTCCACTCATCAGTTTATCCATCGACACTCCTCTGTTCCTTTGTATCTGTGCCTTCTGTTTTCTTTCATTCACTTTCTCTTTGCCTGTTTTTTGGGGCTTCCTGTTGTGTTTCTATTTGACAGAAAGAAAAGAGCTGTCATTATAACATTGTTTGTTTTTCCTTGTGTGTGTGTGTATCTGACTGTGTGTCTGTGTGCATGCAGGAGTCCCAGATCTCCCGGCAAAGGAGGACTGTTGTTCCCTCCGTGCCTCAGAACGCTGAGCGGGAGGCCAGGAGTCTGTTTGCCAAAGAGGTACAATAACTCAGCGGTCCCATGTGTGTGACTTGGCTACACTATGTCTTAAACAGCACCTTTGTAGCAGTGGTGTCTAGTGATTTCTAAAAATAAAAAGTAGAGCCAGACTGATTTTTTTTTTTAGACTGATACTAATTTTAGAAGAGGAAAAACCTATATGGTGGATGATATTGTAATTTTTGTACTGAAATGAAAATATATTATTTTGTGGATTGTACACTGAATTTTCACCTCTCTGCAAAGGTACCCATAGATCTACTTTCTTAAGCAAAACACTTTATTAAATAATATTTAACATTGTTATACATTATTACATGTTATACAAACAAATAATTACATTGTCAGCCAATTATATAAATGGTAACTGAGAAAATAAACAATAAATTGGAAAAAATAGATAAATAAACATCATTACTGACTGACTAATACAAAATTTAAAAAAGGAATTGCTAACACCATTTCTAAATCATGTCAAGCAACATTTTCTGCATTATATATTGTATTCTGCTAACTTTATTTACTGCAATAAAACAGTACATTTGCATCAGTGATGTAGACATTTTAAATCAAATTAAATGTTCAAATTATTATTATATGCATGCTATGCGGTGAGTGGTGAGTGCATTCTTAATCAAATCAGTCCAGACAAATTAAGCTAACAGGCTAAGCTAGAATTAGCTAGCTAACAAATCAAGATACCAACGAAATAACACGCTCATGCTAGCGGCATTATGCTAACACCAAAATTAGCGTTTTGTCATACAATTATACAACTTACATCAAAGGCAAATATATGATTAAACATAACTGGTTGTAAGTTACCTTACAGGCTGTGCCCAGCATCGAAAAACATGCATGTAAGAAATTTTCATAACGGGCACACATGAGACAGCATGTAAATCGATACCTTGAGGCATTTGACAGGCCAATAATGATCTCAGTGAACCGATACATCTTGCAGGCTCTATAGAAAAAAATAAAAAAAGTATCAATGGTATTCATAATTGATGTTAAATCTTCTCAGTAATATAACCTTTATTCCCTTTACTAACCAGAATGTGGACATAACATTTAACAAACATAAAAATTGACTTCTTGATGACTTCACGCCAGCCTTCATGACACTGAGCCTAAAGTGGCCACTTGCAGCTCATAAAGAAACAGATATGCACAGACTGGTAGTAAACACATGCTGTACTGATGATATATTGCATTAGCAATGAAAAACAGACTTGTATTCTGGCATGATGTGGATTCACTGTGCTGCTCTGCCAGGCTCTAAATCTGTGTTCCTCCTTCTCCAGCTCTCATGACTGTGATACAGCATGGAAACAACTGTCATTGGGATTGTTAAAGCAGATCCAGGCTTACTCAGCATCTATCGAACAAAGATCCTTTCAGCTGACTTAATTGAGAATTTCTGCTTGCAGTTGTACACTGAATATGCAGAATGAAAAACATCTTGAGTAGAACTATGTAGAAGGCACAACAAGGGGCAAAGAGTTCTTCTGCTACTTTGCTTTGACTTTTTTTTGGGTTCATAAATAAATGATACGAAGCTGGAATTTTCCTCCATGAGTCACAGTCGGAGGGAAGGGCTGTGTGCTCAGTGAGGTGACTTTGCTGCCATGGCATGCCTGTATATGTGAGAATATCTGCTGCCCCTAATCCAGCTCTCTGTGTTGATCTGTTTGGCAGTGCATCAAGATGTACAACACCGACTGGCACGTAATCAACTACAAATATGAGGCTTACTCTGGTGATTTCCGCATGTTGCCAAGGTAAGAAATACAACTTTAAGGGCTCAGATTTAGTGCAAAACAGCATCAGAGGTCTTTACTGCCAACTATGGACAAGAGATTTACCCTGCTCATGTGGGTCTGCTGGAACATGCAACAAATCACTGTTTTTGATATTAAAGGAAACAGTCGCCATCTTTTATGTGCATGTCACATCAGCAGGACGCATTGCGCTCAGGCAGCAAGTTGGCTACGTTACAGGAGTTTTAAATACACAAAATAAAGTCACATAATGTCGGGAAAGGAAACATTTTTACACCTAAGCAGAAAACTTCAACAGTACAGGCTGTCGATTCAAGTTCAAGACTAGTGTATTTGACGTATTACCTCATCGTTAAACAAACAAATTCAACTTCAATTCAAACTAGACAGAAACAAAATAAAACTCACCCAAACTACCTCTGTTAGGCTTTCCACTGTTCTAATAATCACCAACTCTGATTTCGAAATTAATCCTTAACCCTTAATAGGGCACTCATTGAAATACTTGCAAATTCCAAATTTCAACCCTAGAGAATATTGGAGGATATTACATACTGCCAGAATGTGTAAAAAAAACATATGGACCCGGGGGAGGGGGATAATATTTTGAAAAAAAAGTGTACGAGATTAAAGTGGCAAATCTACAGGGAAAAAGTCGCAGATTTATGAGATTTAAAGTGGTGAATCTGCGAGAAAAAAGTCACTTTAAATCTCTTAAATCTGCAACTTTTTTTCTTGTAGATTTGCCACTTTAATCTAGTACATTTGCAAAGTCACTGAAGAATAACTCTGTGTGTACGACTGTTTCTTGCAGATTTTTTTTCTAAATTTTTCATTTTGACATTGGAGGTCAAGGTCAATAAAGTTAATATTATTATATTATTATCATACTGATTGGTCAGATGTCATATCCATGTGGTTTTACGACCAAACAGAGAGACATGGGGACTCCATTTTGATATCCACTGAAGTTACCAAATATAGTTCTTCGTCTGATAAAGGGTTAATACACCAACCGAGATGTGAAAATATGCTGACTCCACACGCTGTTTGTCCCCGTTATCTCTCTCTGCCTGCCGGATGCTTGTTACTCCGTTGAGCAGTGGCTTGTTGGCAACTCTCACTCCTCCTCCCGAGTCCATTAATTCCATTAAATAAGCAACTTGCATTGACAAAAATCGCACCCTCAAATGGCCCTGCACTCGGTCGTCTTTTCCAGTTTGTCTTCGGGAACCTGCGAGTCTCAGCACACGTCTGTCCAAGTGAGGAGTAAAACTTTCATGCACAGTAACACACAACCAGCCTCACTCAGTGTTGTCACCGGCATCCAAAAACGGTCCACACTGTTATAAAAATTAGGTTTATACAGTGTTTCAGGTGTTTTAAATCCTACAATGAGTATGGGACATTTCTTTCATTTCTCATTTCTTACATGTCTTGTTTATACTTCTCTATGATATATGATATGACTTTATTGCTGAGGCTGGCAGGGTGAGGTAAGGTTCAGGTTAAAGTATCAATAAAGGAAGTCTAGAACAGAGTGAGGATTAGAGACAGGTCAGAGGACATTTAGATTGGGGATATCCTGATTACTGATTAAGGGAACAAAGGAAAATGTCTAGATGCACTGTATGCAAATTGTCTGTTAACAATTTGCAAGGGTTAGGACAGCCCATTATCAATAATAGTATAAGAACCAACTGTTAGAGCCCCTCTGGGAGCCTTTTTCTCTGTAACCCCTCGTTGTGTGTTGCACTGTTAAACGCTCCTTCTTGTACAAGAATAATAAATTCTAATTCAACTTTACTACTCCGAATCCAATCTTCTTTATTGAAGGGTCATTCTAAAAAATTCCTATAACACACACTGACTTTCATTACAGCAGAATCGTTTAGTTTGCATTGACACCAGAGGGTAATTTGCGCAAAGGCACCAGCAGTCGGTTTGCTCTCGGCAGCTGAGGTTCTGGAGGGTCCCTGCAGGCCAAGTCCTCCCCGCTGCAGATGCAGCCTTGGCCTCTCTCCGGCTGAGAATATGGCTGTACAGCCAAACACAGTAAAATGTTCACTGTAAATAAAAAAGTTTTTGAGCAGCATTGCACCCCAAAGCTACCAAAGCTGAAATACATCTCTTGTTCTTCTTTAACCCATAAGAACCCACGGTGACACCCGTGTATCAAGCACTTTAAATCTTCTAGAATCTCCCATATTCAGCTTTATTCTTCACCTTAACTCATTAAATCCCGAAGATACGTATACTGTGTGACTGGAAACAGAAATGTGTAAAAGTAGCTCATTTTAAAAAGCTTATTTTTTGTTACTAGGCAAAGTTTAAACCCATTTAACAATTCTAATCCATTAATAGTTGTGTCCTGTGTTGCATTTAACTTGTTCTGACCATATTTCCTGAACAAATTAAAGTCACAATTTTGATAAATGTTATGGAGATGCAAAATAAAAAGGCAAATTTATGTCTCTGTCAGCAGAAAATGTGTCTAGTTTTTTTCTATTTTAAAATAAGAAATATCATAAACATAAATGCCATAAACGCCCATTGTACCGTTTATGTCACATCACAGATCTTTGACATTTAGGGGTTGTATTTTTTTTTTTTTAAACATAAGAAATGTGTTCTATGTGGTCCACTTATAGAAAACATCCTTTAAGGATAACTGGGTCTGGGTTGTTATGGGTTAAACCCATTTACATCACCAAATTTGGTAGCTGGGATCTGGCAAAAAAAATGATTTTGCAGCTGCGCCCCAGAGACACAGAGAAGATCAGCAAGCCATTTTCAATCTATAATCCTAATTCAGATAAATAGAGATACAGCCTTTTAATAGAGCTTCAGCTAATGCTTCGGCAGAGTAGAAGAATTACTGCACCCAAATTGAAAGGACTGCACAGAGTTCAGCCATATTCTCCTCTCCAACACAACAGGTGCAGCCCAGATGTTTTTAATCCTCATTGAAATGGCGATAAAGCTTCCTAAAGAAATTATTTTTATCACTGTAACCTGCACTGGAACCAAGAGACATATGCAGTACAACATTTTCCATATCCCAGAAATAAAAATAAGGCAATAACAGACAAGGTGGCTCATGCACAGCCAAGGATACAAGACAAGCAGTGATTTGTTGCATGACGAGTACAGAGAGATCGCAGACCCCACCACAGGGGAAGTACAGTAGGGAAGGCGTTGATTTATTGAAGACTGCTGACCCTCACTCGCTTGTTTTTTCAAAGCAAAGGCCTGAAGACAGACAAGCTGCCAGCTCACGTGTTCGAGATCGACGAAGACGCCAAAGACGAGGTGAGTGGAGGGGCCTGAGCGCCGTTAGATCACAGACATTGATCTCTACAGTGAGGATGAGTGGCCTGCTATTGACTCAGCTGGCCTTTTATTGCATCGTGCATATATGCACAGCTTTCATTGATGTGCTAGAAACCCTGCACGCAAATTGAAACGATCCCTTTAATCTTTTTGAATCATGCAGATAAGACGCTAATTTGACTAATTCAGCGAGGCTGCTAATCCTGAAAATATGAGCACTGAACTGGTAATTGTGCCGGAAAGCTCCCTGTGACTTATGGTCTGTCAGTGTGACCCCCTCAGAGACTGAGCGTGGTGCAGTGAGACCAGTAGCCTTATATGTCCTATAAATAGCCCTCATCGATCCTCCTCCTCCTGCCCTCAGGCCGGAAGCAGATAAACTTAGACAGAGAACGGGTTTAATTGAAGGAAAATAAATGCTGCTGCTGCCAGGACGAGAGGACAGGGAGGAGAAGGCTCCATTACGTCTCCAAACGGGCCTTTCTTCTGTTACGTCACCTCTGCATTATCATTTCTGGCTCTGAATGAAGGTCTTGGCAGTCTAGAGGCAACACTATTTAACCATCATTATATATTTCTTTTGTAGAAATGTTTGCTTTTCTATCTCCTTTATATAACCTTTTATATCCATTGCGATAAAATAGGAATAATGCACTTAAGGACATTAGATGACACTACCATTGTTAGGGTGTGGCGAGGTGTGTTTGCATGGTGGTCGGCCCCTCACTTGGTATACGTCCAAGGGAAGTATGGTGGCCCTGAGAGCTCATAGTGCTCCAATTTAAGAAAACACATGCAAATACACAAAACACAAGCAAATTGAGAAAAATCTTCATCAATTTGACAACACAAGTGCAGCAAGTGTTTCCAGAGGACACTTAAAAGTGATGCACACATCTGGACACGCTTGTGATATTATCACGTTATTTCAAGATAATGATAATTTCACGTTATAACGATCACAGTATGCTAACGTTAGCCGGCGATCGATATCGTTCTAATGTTAGCGGGCTAGCAAGACCAAGACCAACTCGGTGCCGTTGAGAGAGACCAACTACAACGTGTATCATTCAATTATTTGATTTGTTTAACTGCAATGTGATTGATACGGGCTAGCGGGCTAACGCTAGCGGGCTAACGCTATATATCACGTTATGACATGAAAATATCATTATCATAAAATAACGTGATGATTTAAACGTTATAATGTTATAATGCGAAATTATCATTATCTTGAAATAACTTATAATAGATAATATCACATGTGTGTCCAGACATGTGCATCACTTTTAAGTGTCCTCTGGAAACTCTTCTGTTGTGTTGTGGTCTATTTCCAGCTCATTTTCCTATTGTGTTGTGTTGTGGTCTTTGTAGTGCGTTTTCTAAATGCTGCGCTTGTGTTGTCAAATTGATGAAGAATTTTCTTTTATCAATTTGCTTGTGTTTTGTGTATTTGCGTGTGTTTTCTGTGGCAGCGGTGTGAGCTCTCGGGGCCACCTTAAGTAAGGACTTGAACAAGCTATGGGAGGAGAACAGGCAGCCAATTAGATTACAGGACAAAGCTGGAGAGAAGAGGGGAGGAGATGACGCTTGAAGGACAAGATGCCACTTCAGTGTTATTAAGCTCATAACACACGTACACACTTCAACCCTTCCCACGCAGTGTCACTACCAGGGTTACATTAAGTTAATTAGCACTCCTTGTACTGTGCATTCCTCCAAGTAGCTGCATGCATTACCCTGGAGAATGTGTGTTTATATGAGAGGGACTTTTCCCTTGAGATGAATGTTTGTGCCTTCTGTGGTGCAGATTATCAGTCCCAGGATAGTTATGAGATAGAAAGGCTGCACTGACAGGACTGTATGAAGGATGAAATAAACAAATAAATGTAGAAGTAAAATAAAAATCTATATAAATATTTTATGCCATTGATTCTAATTTCACACTGTTAGACAAATACATTTTGAAAGACTAAAAATGCCATAAATAAAAATAAATAAACAAAATAAAAAAATTAGCGGAAATTGTATGTTTTTACATTTATTTTATTATTTATTTAGATATTTCTGACACAAATATCTATTTATTTATTTCAACTTTTTTATGAATTTTGTTTATTTCCAAATTTTCTTTTACATTTCCACGTCTTTATTTATTTACAAATGTATTTATTTATTATGTATTAATTTCTAAATTTATTTCAACATTTCTTATTTATTTCTACATTTATTCATTTACTTCTGCATGACTTTTGTCACCCAACAATGTCAAAATGTAAATTACCTGGGTGGTCCTTACATCACTCTAAAGCTGGCAGAAATAAATAAATAAAATAAAAAACAAAAAATAAGAAATTACAAAAAATAAATTATAATAAATACATGTGGAAATGTAAAAATAAATGTTTAAATAACTAAATAAATGAATAAAGTAAAAAATAAAATACAGATATTCCCAAATAAATAATAAAATGAATGTATAAATATATAATTTCTGTTCATTTTTTTATTTTATTCATTTATTTATTTATTCTATGTATGGTATTTTTCGTCTTTCATAGAACTGAATGACGATAGACCCTTTTTGGGAAACCAAAGAAATCCTCCTGATAAATGGATTTGTCTGGACAGTGTGTGATTAGAATCAATGGCATTTTTTTCTGACTGAACTGTATTTATTAATGTGCTGTGATCAGCGGACATTTCAGCCACTAGGTACTTGTACACAAACAATACATTTGTATGCAGATATGGCCCTAAATAGTCTAAAAATAACAACCTTGAATAACATTAAGCTGTTGAAACCAATGACCTGGTGAAGAGCTCCACTATGACAGATAAAAAAAGGAACTTAGAAAAATGGCAAAAACTTTTTTTTTCTTCACCTCTTCTAAGTCATAAACACAGAAGGGAAACAGAAAATTAGGTCATCAGATTTTTTTTCTTGCTTCCTCTGAGGGCTTCCGTAGTGTACCATGTGCAAGCGAACATTGTGATGCGTAATATGTAAGAATCATTAACCTGAATTAACCTGCACAATAAAGTCTGTCTTGACTGACATCCAATGTTTGTGTTTGTGTGTGTCAGGACACGGCCTCGCTGTGCTCCCAGAGAGGAGGCATCATGAAGCAGGGCTGGCTTCAGAAAGCCAACATCAACAGCAGCCTGTCTGTCTCCATGAGGGTGAGTCAGCAGCAGACCTGCTGTCTGTTATTCATACAACATAACAGCAACAAATGAAACAACAACAGCAAAACAAGGGCTTCAAAACAGAACGAGGGAGACGGAGCAACTCCTTCTCTGTGGCTTATTTGCCATTAAAACTATAAAATCTCTTTTCATCTTCTGGATTATTCTACCCGACAATATATTGTTAATTATACTCAAGAACTGTGACATCATTGTCAGGTGCTACATTCACACTTTGGAGGTTTGGGTTTTTTTTGTCGGTTTTTGAATAATTTTCATTCTGGCACTTAAAAAATATTTACCATGCCATGTTGGTATCTTTTTTTCCCAACTAAACCTTGTCTGCTGTATATGACTAAATAATATTTTTTTCACTTTGACTTACTGGATCGACTTTTTGAACCCAAAATAAATAATAAATTAACACAATCAAACTCAATAAAGAATTTTAAATGTTGGTTACAAATTTAACATATCCGAGGAAAAATTAGGATAGCATCTAGTTCTATATTTTTTATGCTGAATATATTTGATCATATCTCCGGTTTTACTTGGTCTATCATCATCAAAAACAAAAACTGGCATGGAGCTTCAAGGCAGTACTACAGTACAGAGCAGGAAAAACTTGACGCTTACGGAATATACCATTGTGTGAGGGGGTGAAAATGAGATACTACTGTAAATAATTCACAACTAAGGTCAATTTTAATTAGAACGCCTACCTTCATCATTACATGTGGATATTTTATAAACAAATATAATAAATGCACTTTAAAAAAAACAGGCCATGTTTAGAGGGATTGTTTGGGATAGTTAAGTGGGCCACTCCAATTGCTTTGGCGGGCCAGAAGTGGCCCGCGGGTCGTAGTTTGGGGACCCCTGGTATAGAGGGACGCTGATGTCAGGGCTCCATGCTGCTTCATTTTTATGATGTGACATCAAGAAGCCGAAAGCAAAGGCGAAAACAGAAGAAACCACGTTTTATTCTGCATTTTTCTAATTAAAAAAAATGATTTGCAGGTGTTCAAAAGGAGGTACTTCTACTTGTCTCAGCTCCCCGACGGCTCCTACATCCTCAACTCCTACAAGGACGAGAAGAACTGCAAGGAAACCAAAGGGTCCATCTACCTGGACTCCTGCATCGACGTTGTTCAGGTACACGGGGCTGGAAAGAATCAAAGACGCATCAAATGCACGCTTGAGATTACTGCACTAACAGACGTAGCAACAACTCTTAAGCTTCCAATATGCCACGCTGATTATTTAATTAGTATCGTCCTGTGTGCCCACTGTGAGTTTTCAGCTTTTGGCACAAGCTCTCACCCTCGTGAAAGTCAGTGTGTTTCCTCGTCTCTCCACGCTCCAGGGGCTTCTTAGCGGCTTTGATTGGATAGATTTACTGCATTCCATTGACTTGGGCAGAAAAAGTCCCGTTCTAGCAGATTATGAGGGGCCGCTGCTGTCGGCTCATGGCACAGGCTGGTACCTCATTCAGGTCCGCACTGAGCAGAGAGGCTGCCAGGAAGCTTTCAGTTGGATGAACACATTGAGAAGATGAATGGGAAGAGTGAGGAGACTCATTGTGCTGAGAGGGTTTCATGTGGGAGCTTGTGGAGCGCAGTATGTTCCACCTGAAAGACAGCAGCTTTTATGTCACATAAAAACAACAACAGCAACAGTCTTTTTTACCCCACAGTTTTACATTTTTTAGGCCAGACATGGATCAGCTGTTTCTAAGTTTCAGTGCCATTTTGAGACGTATAAAGTTGGAATCATTTTCTTTTCAGACACAATCGTCTGTTAACCCTTCATCAGGCAAAGAACTATATTTGGTAACTTCAGGTAATATTTCGAGAAAAAAGTTGCAAATTTACTAGATTAAAGTGGCAAATCTACAAAAAAAGTTGCAGATTTAAGAGATTTAAAGTGGCAAATCTGTGCGAAAAAAGTCACAGATTTACGAGAAAAAAGTGGGAAAAAAGCAACTTTTTTCTCCCAGACTCTCCACTTTAATTGTGGTTCCATTTTCATTGTGATATGTTTGGAAGAGGTTGATAAATACAGTTTTGAGACGATATACACTTTATCTGACATGAATAAATAACATGGTCACAATCATTTCATGGAAAGAGGCAAAAAATATTTTATTCCAACTTTATGGATGAGTGTGTAGTTACAGAGATAATAAATATTAAGTTAAAAAAAGAGTAATAAATTAAATAATAATTGATGAATACATAAATAAACAATTAGAAGAAAAAAATAAGATAAGTTAAAATATTTTATTAAATCAGTAACTTAATAAAAAATAAAATAAAAATAAGGACTACTTAATTAAAAACTAAAAATTATTTTAAAGAAAAAACAACTATATTATTAAAAATAATAATAATAATAATAATAAACAATGGAATATAAATAAGTAAATAAATAAAATAATTAAAAATATAGTTCATTAAAAATAAAAATATGTTACTAATTAAAAAACTAAATAAAATAAAAATCAGCACAGACAACAATTTTTAGTGAGAACCTTGTCTGTTTAAATCCATCTGAATCTCATTGTAGAGGTACTCGTCACACAACCTTTTGTTCAGAAAAATACACAGTCGTCCATAGAGTTGGAATAAAATATTTTTTACCTCTTCCCATTAAATGATTGTGACAGTGTGATTTATTTTTGACAGATAAAGTCTCAAAACTTTATTAATCAATGTCTTTCAAACATATCACAATGAAAGTAAAACCACAATTGCGACGATTGGCTTAATGATATTAACTATCCTGTTACCGTAGCAGCACTCTTCTTATCACTAGAATATAGGAAGATCTTTTACCCATTGTTGGTGTTTTGTTTGGGCAGGAAGGTAAAACAAAAATTCAGTGGATATCAAATACAATAATTCTTCCCCCCTCAGAGCCCTAAGATGCGCCGCAATGGCTTCGAGCTGAAGATGCAAGACCGCTACAGCCACTTCCTGGCTGCAGACAGCGAGGCAGAGATGGAGGAGTGGGTGGTCACACTGAAACAGGCTCTGCAGAGCACCACTGAGGCCAGCCAGGACAGGAGGAATGGTACAGAGACACTGGACTATAGCCTGGGTGAGTTCTACATCTGAAAGCTGACATACTCAACAGTCATGGTCCATTTATCTACAATAATAATAATAATAATAAAAGCATGGTTAGACATAACCTCTGAGCCTGTTTCAGTGGTGGCCAGGGTTAAAGTAATCCCAGTGGAGGGCGTCCAAACCTCCCCTGAAGGTAAAGAGTCTGAGCCCTGTGTTATGACATTTTAATGGCTTCCATATTACAGTGATGCATAGGCAATAAGTAGCCTTATAGGGGACTTATTATGCTCATTTTCTGGTTTATACTTGTATTTTGGGTTTATACTAGAACATGTTTAATGTTAAAAACACACTTCCGTGGTTTCCCACAGGATTTTATGAGACTGTGGTGGGGGGGGTCCCAACCATCAAGGGGGGTCCGGGTCATGCCCCCCCCAGAAGACAGTCCAAGCTCTTTCAAACTTGATTCAAGCGTTCCAGTTGACATTCTTATATCATGATAAGTTGAAAACGAATCGACAATCACACCGCTTCCGTTATGAGATCATGTTCCCCTTGGGTCCTTCAAAACACTTTAAATCTCGCACAAGTTCAAGCTGGAAGACTCTCTGCTATAGCCTCTATAAACAGGAAATGACATATCACTGTTGCTAAGGACCTGGAATTTGTCCAATCACCAACAAGCAGTGTAGTCCTACTCTTTCTGTATTCTGAAATGTTTTTGTGTTTTGTGAAATATTTTTACATTTTGTTAAGTGTTTTTGGATATTGTGAAATGTTTTTGAGGCTTTTATTTATTTATTTATTTATTTTAGTTTGGAAAAGCGCTCATTTCGCAATCAATACTTCACATCAATACTACTGCAAGTACATTCACATAACATTTTGCACATTCAAAACAAAGCATTTGTACTATTTTTGATTAATGTTTCACGGCTTGACTCGTCCAAAGTGTTTCTATAATATTAATAAGATGAATTATTTACAAATGAACCTGGGAAGCTCTTCATCTTATATATAAAACAAAATGGAATATATGCATACATGTATATAAATAAAAATGAGCTAAAGTCAGACCTTATAGGTTTAATGTACTCATTCCACTTGGTCCAAATCTGGAAAAACTTTTTGATTCTAATGTTTTTGAGTTTCATGAAATATTTGGACGTTTTGTAAAAACACTTTCAGTGCCTCATAAAAAGTAACGTTTGCATGGCCAATAATTCTATGGTCTATGACAGGCCACAGTCTAGGTAATTAATGGGAAACACTCTACTTTCATACTGTCTCTGTAAATCTACCTGCATTCACGCTCTGTTTTAGTGCCTGTCTCTTTAAGCCCAACTCCAGAAAAAGTCCATTCTGCTCTGATTGGCCAGTGTTTCCAGAGCTGTAATGATTGAAACGTTACTCTAATACAGAAGATGATGCATTACACACTACTCCATTGGTATGAAATGCTGGCCTTGTTGGGAGCATAATGTGTATTTTTTCTTTGTAAAATTAGTTATTTACAAAGCTAACAGAAACATTTAGCATTAGGAAAATTAGTTTGCGAATATGTTCAAATTTGACACAGTCAAAAATGTGTTGCTGGGACAGAGAACGAACTGGATGAAAATGTATTTTCTCCAGATGTGTCCGTCTCAAAAATGCAGTTTCAGTGTGAAAATGTTTGGAAGATATTTGACTTTTGAAAATTGTTCCAGTATTTACTTTGGTTTCTCTGGGGCCAATTGGAATGAACAGACACATGACCTGCCACTCATCTTCTAAAGGGGCTTGGAAGTGTTGAAACCAACGTGATACAGATAGAGGAAACAACTAGTTTTAAGACCGTTTCTGGATACAGACTGCCTGCATTTGCATTTGGATTGAAAGTCGTGATACTTCCACATTATTTATATCTGACCTTTATTATTAAGGTCCTGCCAGCAGATAGATAGCAGCTTCTACATTAGTTGGAAATTCTTCTAAAAGATATCCAGCTGGGCAGTTACAAGTAAATCAAAGCTCAGGAATCTGTTTCCTGATGTTACATTTATTCTTTTCACTCTTTAGTTTAATTCATTCTCTCAAGTGTGTGTTTCTTTAGGGGCAGTTATGGTGAATTGTTGAACTCATTGAGCTGTGGAAGAATGCCAACAGTTTCATGCAGTTCGCCTCTGTCTTGCCAGCATCTGCCAGCCCTTTTTCCCCTATATAATAATATACTCTGCATAATGTTCTAGTGAAACCCAATAGGCCTAGCTTGGTCAGAGATACGGATGACTGAGAGGCTGTCCACAAAGATGGAGGGGCACTTAGGGTTCACTCAGTCCATCGTGTGTCACCTGGGAATCAGCAGAGTAGTGAATGGCCTCCTTTTAATTTGGCCAGCAGACTGTAAGACATTCGTTTGTCCATCTTGGCAGCGTAAATTGCAGGCAGCCGCATAGAAAGCCATTAGGGAAAGAGCGTGTGAGCAGAGCGGGTCTTTGTGCATTCTCATGATCTTCATTCATGTCTGATTACTGTCTCGTTCAATCAGATGACGACACAACCAGCCAAGGTAAAGGTGAGAGCCTGCTGGAGAGCCTGGGGAGGAGTCTACATCCTGAACTCATGAAGGTATGATGGATGGATGGACTGATGGATGGATGGATGGATGGATGGATGTTTATTGTTTATTGTTAAAAAGATCCCCATTAGCTGTCACCAAAAGTGGGACGAGCTAGTCTTCCTGTGGTCCACAAGACAAAACAAAAATCACTTTACAATTAAACATTGTAGACATTATTATATACGTCATCAGAAATCATTCTGAATAAGTTATTACATTCATTTCTATTACATTAATTCTCACTTTCATACAGTAAATATGTTAATTCACTACTCACAAATTTAAATAGTGCATTCTCAAGTAATAATTAAAAGATACTTTACTATTCAGTTCACGTATATTCAGTGGGCAATTATTCCAATAACTGATAGCACGATAAATAACTGTTCTCTTTAAGGCATTTGATTTTGGACATGGTAACATCATCTGACCACCATTAGCTGACCTTGTCACATAACAATGAACCTGATCAAATCTGACAATTCGGTTATATAAGAAAATGGATGGATGGATGGATGGATAATTATATCAAATTAATTTGCTGAGCTAGTGAGATATAGATATACAGATATTTACCATTTGACATTGGAAATGTGTATTTTTTTGTTTTTAGCATATACATGGTATTTTGTTAGGTTTATTAAAGGGATAGTTCCGATTTTTTTGAAGTGGGGTTGTAGAAGGTATTTCCCCACAATAGCTGCAGTAGTTGATGGTCTCCGCATTCCCAGTTTTGGAGAACCAGAGGCGCTCCAGGCAGGAAATAATAAATGTATTGCTGCAGATGGGGACTTCAACAAAACATATTTTAACCACCTAAATAAAGGCCCACCCTAAAAATGTTAAACCCATTTATGTGTACCCCATATTAAGAATATGTCCACCAATTTTTGTTGCAACGGCTGTAGATAGCAACAAAAATTGGTGGATATATTTTTAAAATAGGGTACACATTAAGGGGTATAACATTTTTAAGGTGGGTCTTTGTTTAGGTGGTTGAAGTACGTTTTGTTGCAGGCTCCGTCTGCAGCAGCACATTCATTTGTTTCCTGCCTGCAGCATACATCTGGCTCCCCAAACTGGGAACTACTGCAGGTATACATTGTGGATAAGTACCTCATACAACCCCACTTTAAAAAATCAGAATTATCTCTTTAACCCTCTTGAACACGAAGTGTCAAGCGTCAAGATTTTACTCACTGTGTTCTCATTTTCCGGGGCAATATACAAGTTTTGCTCCTCTGTGCAAACAGTACAATCATGGCTAGAAAAAAGGGAGAACTCAAATATGTATTTTGTGTAGTAGTTTTAATGCCATAAATCATGAAAAAGGAAAAATGCAACTTTATTTTATTTGATAATTATATTTACTAAAATTGAGGGGGAAAAAATAATCTATAAATAAAACAATCTGCCAAGTGCCAAGTGTTACCAATATTGGGAAAAAATGGGGGCTCCAAATACACATTGAAGTATTTCACATTATTACAATGTACTTCCAACCTCTCTTGTCCTCTCCTCTCAGCTCTGTGTAAACAGCCTGCAGTTCAGTTGTTGTAGTTTCCCTGAATTTTTGCCACGTGACTATTGATCTCAGCAGAGTCACAAATGATAGTGATGTTTAAACAAGACATAAGAAAGTGATTTTGAAGAAATATCACTATTTTAAGCGTAGATTTTGTTTCGTCACACCTGATTAGTTCAAAGGACAATCGGTAATGTGAAAATTGGACGCTAATTTTTGTTTAATTTTTATTTTGAGCTCTTTGCCATGCCTTTAAAACCCACTCCCTGGTCATGGGGTTCATGTCATTATGTTTAACTTGATAGAAAAAAGAAAAAAAAAGCTGTTTCCTTTAATGACAGCAAGAGAAGACATATCTCATCTCTGAGCATTTGTACCCGACCACATTCATAAGCTCTTGTTTATAAATGTCGACATGATGGAAGAGCTACAGACGAGCTCTCAACTCTTTTGTTGGACTCTCTGTGTTTGAGTCTTAGCCTGAGAACAGCAGTGTTTATCCTACAGAGACTGTGCTGTTTTAATATGTCTATAAAGCCAGAGCTCCACACAGACAACAAAGCCCTCTGTGCTCTGTGCTGCTGTTTCACTGCTGTTTGCTCTGGGCCACTCCAGCACAGCTTTTCCCTCTCCACACACAACATCACTTGTCTGCAGGCTGGTCACAGTGAGAGCAGAAACAAAGGGGATGGGAAGCAGGGAAGGAGACGGATTAGAGCTCTTACCGTGACCTGAGGGTTTGATATGTTTGTCTCCATTAGATGTTCTTCTTCTCCTTTTGTCTGGGTCTGTCTCTTAGCTCCTCATCTGTGTCTGTATCTGTGTCTTTTTTTTACCTTTGAAACCATTTTTCCAGACCAATAAATATTTTAAAACTAAAAGGCACCATTTTATCAAAATTTCAAGAATAAAGTGTGATTCAATACATTCATAAACTAATACATTTTATTCTGTGTGTCTGCAGTACGCCAGGGAGACCGACCAGCTCAATAAAATCAACAGGAATGATGGTAGACAAAAGCTTTTCTCTCTGGATCCTGAAACACAGGTATACAAGATGCTTCTTTAAACACTCTGTTATCCCATGATTTATTTATTTCACTATCGATTCAGACCGTTTGATTTGTTTTCCTCCCATTTCCGCTGTTTTCCTTCTCCTTTGTCCTCTTCCTCCTTTCACTGCTTGCATTCTCTCTCCTCTCCAATCAATCAATCTTTCTCTACTCCTTGTTTCATCTCCCTCCTTCCCTCCTCTCCTCCCACCTGTCTGATATCCAGAGGCTGGACTTCTCAGGCATCGAGCCAGATGTGAAGCCGTTCGAGGATCGTTTTGGCCGGCGTATTGTGGTCAGCTGCCACGACCTGACCTTCAGTCTCCAGGGCTGCGTTAGTGAGAAGGGCGACGGTGTCCTCACCAATGTATGTCGATTTATTTTATACTCTGCTCATTTAATACTTTCTATGCATGGCCATACAGCATTATTATTACACTGGGAAAGAAAAATCTATGTAATTTACGGTAAAATGTCGTCAGCTGTGAAAAATACAGTGAGAATACTATCAGTCAAAAGTTTGGACACACCTTCTCATTTTAATGGTTTTTCTTTATTTTTTATTACTTTCAACATTGTCGATTAATACTGAAAACTATGATGGAACACATTTAGAATTATTTAGTTAAAAAGTGTTCAGAGTAAATCAGAATAGGCGTTATATACATTTAAGTTATTATTATTTTATTATTATATTAATGTTTTAGATTTTAAATTCTTTGAAGTAACCACCTTTTGCATTGATGACAGCTTTGCACACAGTTAACAGGTGCGCCTCGTCAAGAGTTAATTTGTGGAATATCTTGCTTTCTTAATGTGACTATGATGAGACCATCAAAGCTAAATCATCTAAAATGTAAAACATATTCTGGTTTGTTTAACACTTTTTACTAGATTTTTACTTTTACTTTTTACTGTTTACTAGATAATTCCATATGTGTTCTTTATATAGTTTTGATGTATTCAATATTAATCTACAATGCTGAAAACCTTTTGCTTTGATGCCAGCTTTGCAGACTTCTGTTATTCTCTCAGCAGCTTTATGAGGTGTCACCTGGGATAGTTTTCAGTTAACAGGTGCGACTCGTTAAGAGTTAATTTGCTTCTTAATGTGTTTGTGAACATCAAAGCAAAAGGTGCTACTTTGAGCATCTTTTCATTTGTATAACACTTTTTTGTTGACTAAATAATTCCATATGTGTTCCATCATAGTTCTGGTGTCTTTAATATCAATCTACCATGTCGAAAATATAATAAAAAAATAAAGAAAAAATATTGAATGAGAAGGTGTGACCAAAGTTTTGACTGGTACTGTATTATTATGTTTATGTTGTGCGGTGAAATCTGTTATTTAGATAAAATAATCCCGTAATTTTTAGGTTAATTGTGTGCTTGTGACATTATGGTATTTCTTCATTTGTTTAACAAAATGTTATATTTTTACAGTAAAACTGTGTTTTCTTCATTTATCACAGTAAAAAATAAAGTGTGTGGCTTTTTAAATGTGTAGAAGAACACAGAACAGTAATAAATATTGGATCCTGATGGATACTGTCAGTGTGCCTGGAGATTTAAATAATCAGTGAAGTTACCCTGCTGGGTCTCTTGCGTAAGTGAACGTCTTGTCCCTCCCGGAGGAACACTTATCGTTCTGGCTGCAGTTAAATGAACCTAAATGAAAAGAAATGGCCCGAGCACTGTCATAGTCACTGCTGCGATGTGCTGTCACTTCATGCACGAGCAGAGCAGTTTGCTCAACAGAAATATGGACAGGGAGGCATATGGACAGCATATAAAGAAAGGTAATGGAAGATGACACTCTGATAAGTTACATTCATATTACACCCAAAACACACACATAAATAGATAAATTACACACCCTTTGCCCCTGGCGCATCACTTTGTGCTCAGATTGTGCGATGCTTAACTACCAAAAGTATAGTTGGACACGCCCCTTAATGTACTTGCACCATGCACTTTAGACCATGCACTATAAATGGTTTAAATAGTGCCCTATGTCTGTATTTATCTAAGCATATCTAATCACAACACAGTCCTCCTTTTAACACCGCACAACTTCCATCATCCTGGCCCTCTGCAGTGCTGCCCCAGATAATAAACCTTCATAATTCATGTGGGCCTGTCTGGAGGCAAAGAAGGAACCAGGCCAAAAGATAACAAAACTAGATTTTGTTGTTATATTATAAACTGAAATCTGTAGTCTTAACTTTTTCAGTCAGTTTTTAGCAAGCATTTCCACACACTTGTGTTGCTACAAGGTGTTAATTTTTTTAGCCAGAATCACCTGAGCTCTAAACTTTGTTGCTCCACATAAACAAGGACTTCTGCAAGAAGTCAGTCTGATGAATGGTGGAAATGTGATGAGCGTGTGAGCACCGCCGTCAGAGTGGATTTCTGCAGTCATAAAACATTGCGTTGCTTTCTGGTGCATTAGAGCGGCTGGTAGGAGAATTGAATTGACTCATATTTGTGGTTTGGAAGCAGCATGCTCTCTCTTTCCCTCCCCCTCTTTCTTCCATCCTTTCCTTCCACAGTATCCAATAGGTTTAATGTTTATTGGAGGGAGTAAGGCCTGTCCATCATGTAGGAAACATTCATCCTGGCATAAGTGCACAGTCATTCAAAAACGTGTGGGCGGCGCTACTGCAGAGCCAACATTGGCTTCCAAATTAGGGATTAGCCATGGTTTATTTTTGGAGTCTGATACACAAAAAGGCAATATTTTTCTAATGTTTATACAATAAACATTGGAAAAATGTGCTATTTTAATTGCTGCACATTGAATAGCATGGTAAATTGAAATAAAAAGATACAATTCATACTAATCTGTGAATTTTAGGGGGTTTGCCAGCTTCTTAAAGCAGACTGAGGCAGGTTTTATACACATTTGAGAAACAATAAAATGTGAGCCAACACACTGAAGGACGCAAACAATGAGTTTTGTCTATTGCTTTGCTTTTCTGTCACATTACATGCACATATGTGTATATAAACCCCATACTGAAACAAGTTCATGCATCCAAACATGTGATTTTAACCTTGAACTTAATTTCCCACTCATATAAGGTTAAACTGCCTTTGTTGTGTTACCCTTAAGAAAACAATATAAGAGCAAGAGTCAGACATTACAGAGTTAACAAAATTATTCTCAGTTCCCCAGCAAATATGCAGAGTGAGTGAACTTGGGGTCATCCAATGTAAAGTCCTCAATTTTTGAAAAATGAATAGCTGTGGTGAATTTTTAATGGAAGGATTACACTGATTGAAGCTGGTGTGAAATGTGATATATACAGTAAATGACCCGGGGATGTTATAAACCCTGGCTGATGTATTCAAGTGTCAAAAGCCCTGAACCCTCTCTCTCTCTCTCTCTCTCTCTCTCTCTCTCTCTCTCTCGCTCTCTCTCTCTCTCTCTCTCTCTCTCTCTCTCTCTCTCTCTGCTGAACCCCAGGTGGAACCGTTCTTTATCAGCCTCGCTCTCTTCGACGTCTCCAAGAGCTGCAAAATCTCGGCCGACTTCCACATTGACCTCAACCCGCCCTGCGTCAGGGAGATGCTGACCGACACCTCGGGCCAGATCTCTCCTTCTTCTGACTCAGATGGTGGGGGAGGAGGAGGAGTCAGGGAGGGAGGAGGCATGGTGAACGGAGACTCTGTTAAAGGGAACGGCCTGCCGCTTCTTCAAAGGGTGTCGGAGGCTCTGCTGCGCTTCCCTACACAGGTAGGAACTTGGCTGCAATAAGACAGCTGTGTGATTGAGGAAATGATTCATTGATAGGGAACAGAACTAGGTGTGGCAAGCGAATCATTGTTGGATAATTCATATGAATCAATGTGAGAATAACACAATGTTCCATCCTGTTTGCGAAACATATTCTGGCACCAATGTCTTCATGATTCTTGTGTAATGTTTATTGATATATATACGTACATACTTGGAAACTTGTTGTAAATGTGGTTTATCATGTTCGAGTCACTTGAGTTCTCTTACCAATGGTATGAGAGTCTCACTTTCAGTTTGGGATCCAGCTACATAGCATATTTCACGTAAGCATTGTTGGCTAAAGAATGGAGAGTAGATTTATGTAACCTGTGGAAGATGTCCTAGTTGATAAAGGACTCAAAAAGAAACGCTGGGCGTGGCTAGAAGAAACTGGGTAGGACTGGAAGCCTTTTGGAAGTTGGTGCCAGGCGCTTGTTACTGCGAGAAACTACTGTATGCCAGTTTCCAAACAACAAGCCAGCTACATTGATACCCATGGCATCGCACCATTTTACTTAATTGCCGAAAATATTCAAATAAGGCTGCAGAAAATATAAATATACACAGAGTTAAACTGGTAGCAAATTTGATTGGTAAAGGCAGAGTTATGGAGACATGAATAGAACAGTGATGATAATATTTTGTGTTTTAATCTTTAGTCCAGTTTTTTGCTACAAAGTTTTCTCTAGTCTAAATAATACCATAGAATTTTGCTGTGTTGTATTATATTTATACTTTTCAATTACAAACAAAAGTCACTTGGACTCTGCTTGTGTGGCTTATTTTTCAGACAGCATTTGGCAATAGCAGTAATGTTCGCGAGCAACCAAGCTAAGGAAGCTAACTTTGCTACACTGTGTGAATATGGTGGTAGTTGCTTCATTAGCTGATGAAATTATTTGAAAGTGGTAATTATAATAATTAGACAGCTGTGTGGTTGAGGAAATGAATCATTGTTGTATCATTCCTACTGATGAAGGTGTGGATAACACAATGTTCCTTCCTGTTTGCGAAACATATTTTGACATCAGTGTCTTCTTATAGGAACCAGCAATAGCAATAATGTTAGTGAGCAAGCAAGTTATTGTTAGCCAGCTAGCTGTGACTTGGCTATGTTGTATGGATATGGTGGTAGCTGCTTTGTTAGGTGATAAAATCATTTGAAAGTGCCAAGCTAGCCAATTTATGGACCAGATCAGGAGTCTCGATGAGTTAGCTGACTACATCCACTCAAAACTGTATGTCGCTAAGTCACAGAGCTAGCAATTATTACTTGCTAGCAAATAAGCTAACGCTATTGTTAGCTGTTGGTGCTGTAGGGGAGCTGAAGATATGTAAGGCACTCAGGAGTGTGCATTAACATCAAAACTGACCAAAGTCCAAGTAGAAACCAGTCTACAGGCTGTTACTGTCTATGTAGAGGTGACTTGCTTCACAAAGTACCTTTAAGGTACTTCATGACATAGGTGAATACATATAAAGGGAAACAATCTAAAGCATGCAGTGTAAAAGCACATTTAATTGAATTTCTCTGTCCACCCAAAAACACCAATACATTGACTCCTTGAAACAGCAGAAAATAGAGACAGAGGGAACTTAAGCCCCGCCCCCATTGGAGGGGAAAAAATGCATCGCTCTCCAGTACCTTTGCATTGAAAGAAGGAGCCTCCTCGTCAATTCTGTCTGTTAGCAAACAACAGAAAACATAGAGCTAACATTAGCTTGCTAACAGCCGACCTGCCCTCTCTGGTAGACATAGAGTGCAAAAATAAACGTGTGGCATGCTTAAATCTAATGTTTCTGGGGCACCGATAGTTTTCCCCTCCAGTGGTCGCGGTCTTCAGAGTATGACTATCTCTATTCTATTCTATGATCTGCAGTTCAAAGTGTTATATTTACAGGAAACCCCTCTCTGTGGTGTGTCCTCAGAACACCTTTCAGTAAGTCTTCTGAAACAGAAACACACCTAGGAACTAAAATTGAATTGTAACCATCAGCCGTGGAACATTATTCACAACCTCCATTCTTCAAAGGTCAGGTTGTAGTTGGAGGCTGTCCTCAGTCTTGCCTTGCTTTGAAAATGTCCTCACACAGCTCAGTGAGGTATGTCAACGCTCAGCATTCCCATTCTGACTGCAGCTGGCCTGGGTGGAACAAGGGATAAGTGATCAGTTGATTGATTCCTTATTCCTCTTACGTCAGCGGGCTGAAACTGTGATGATTGAGCTCTTTATCCAAGTCCACAATAAGACTCAGTTCTCACATTGGACTCTCTCTTTCGCGTGCTGTGCTTTCAATTTTCATTCCGTTGTAGTATTTCCAGATGGTGAGTGTGTCTCCAGACAATGCTTGGTCCATGACCAGCTTTTAAGAAACTCCGAAAGAATACACAAGACCTCAGTTTAGCTCATTCAGCTGACATTTGCAAGTGATTTCAGGAAATCCTTTTGGTTTTCCAGTTTTATGTCAGCCCTGTGTTTGATGATGTCAGCTTTATGTCTTGTCACTTCTCTAGTCGAGAGTTTATTTAGGAAATAATAATGGCCATGTGTGGGTGTTACTCTTGGCTCTGGCAAACTGCAGGTGCTGTGAGATCAACACACACACACACACACACACACGGCCCGTTCTTCACCCCTTGGCCCTTTAATATGATTAAGTCACTCAGCAAGACTTGTGCCTGTTGTAAATTAGCAGAAGTTAGGTTTTAAAACGTACTCAGATACCCACTTTCTGTTTCCGTGATGAGAGACATGACTGGGCTATCATGGCTGCAACTTGAAACCAGAAACAACTTAATAGAAGAGAGTCAAACAAGTACATAGAGCAGAAAGAGTAATTTATAGAGGATCAGCAACTAGTAGCAGGCTAGAAAGCTGCAGACATAAAATAAAAGAACTGTTCCAAGACTAATTTATAGACTTAATGTTACATTCTGCCAACCGACATCTGTGGAAGTCCTACAAAAGCAGAACACACACATACAAACACGTGCATACAAACACAGCAGGCTCTACCTCTGTGATTAGTGTGCTATTATAGCTCAGCAGACCGCAGTTTAATTTAGGTGCATTGGGTGTGGTCCAAGGACGCAGCCTGCACTTCTTATATCTCTCTCCACTGCATCAGCAGCTCTCGGGAGCCTCTGTTCCAGCTCATTACATAATTCTCAAATCTAATATGTCTGAGTGCTAATGTCACAGCGTTCCTCCTCGCTCACAAACCAGAATCTGGTTGCAAAAAAAAAGAGCCGTTTCCGAGCGAAATGTCAAATTTGGGAGCTTGTTTCCGCATGTTGTGCAAAATGCATGGCAACAAATCATAGTGTCAAAGTTTGAAACAGGGAGCAGCTGTGTGTGGTTGTGTTGGAGATCAGTGAATGAGGGCAGACGGGAGAGGATGGACATGATTATGGCTTGGAGTGTATCCAGGGAGTGTGTCTGTCTGACTGGCACCATGCTATTCTATCCTAAGATGTGTATTATTGATGTGCAGTTTGTGATGTCTACATCTATTTTGATTTAAGGCTACATTAGCCGCTAGGTTGGTGCAACTGCTCCCTCGGTAGTGCCACTCGGTTTCATTGCTTATGCTGAAACTTTAATGATTTCCTCCTGCTTTTATCTAGCTTTCTCTTCCCAGGAACTCCCATTGAGCTTCTACATGCACAGAATATTAATATGAGCTCATATACTAATACGAGCAGCATGGTTCTGTCCCAGTGTAATTTCTGTCCACTCAAGATTGTTTGTGTGAAGTGACACTACAAGTTTAAACACAGCCCCATCGCACCAGACCAGAAATAGATGTGAGCACTATGTGGTTTTCCTGTATAACTTCAGCTGACAGCAGCCACTTCCTTTTTTCTCTTGCCCCTGTTAAAAAGCAGTCGATGAATTTAAGGTTGAACACGAAACGTTTCAAGTTTGTTGATGATGATTGCCTATTTATTTGAGTGCCCAGCAGTTTAGATGAAGTGGTTTCTCTTCAGAGCCATGTATCTAACTAATGAGCCTCTGTGGAAGCCCATTACCGCCAGTCAAAGAAAAGAAAAAAAGATTAAAAAATGTCTTATAAGTTATTACAATGAGAACCTTTCTCAAAAGACGGACAGAGTATCTCAAAGTAGTGACTGAGTATCTCAAAAAATGCCAGTATGTTAAAATAGTGACTAATTTTGGAAAATAATGGCTTAACATGCAAAAAAAGTGACATAGTATGTTGAAATAATGACTTAGTATGTTAAAATAGTGACTTAGTTTGTTAAAATAGTGACTTAGCATGTTAAAATAATGACTTAGTATATTCAAATAATTACTTAGTAAGGTGAAATAGTGACTTAGTTTGGAAAATAATGGCTTAATATGCAAAAATAGTGACATAGTATGTTAAATAATGACTTAGTATGTTAAAATAGTGACTTAGTTTGTTAAAATTGTGACTTAGTTTGTTAAAATATTGACTTAGTATGTTAAAATTATGACTTAGTATATTCAAATAATTACTTAGTAAGGTGAAATAGTGACTTAGTTTGGAAAATAATGGCTTAATATGCAAAAAATAGTGACATAGTATGGTAAAATAATGACTTAGTATGTTAAAAATAATGACTTAGTATCTCAAAACGACTTAGTATGTTAAAATAATGACTTAGTATGTTAGAATAGTGAATTAGTATCTCAAAGTAATGACACAGTGACTTACACCGTTGTGCCGTGAGACACGTCCAGGTGTCCCGTGAAATTTTGTAATAACCATACACTATTAATGTAGTGTGACTTACAGCAGTGTTGCCAAAATGAGTGCCTGCTGCTGTTAGCAGGAGATCATCATGTCCTCATGTAATCTCACATTAATGTAATAACTGCTATTTTAAGTGTGGTTAATTTTAAGCGGGCGCAGTCAACATCACTTGCACCTGCTGAAACAACCTATACAGTCTATGGAAACAACCCATAACGACCCATAAGAACCTTTGGTCAACACCACAGACATGTACTGTTTGCGGTTGTAAAAACAAAAGGCTGCACTTTCATTGAATTTAGGCTACAAAACCACAGATCTAGGTTTAGTGCAAAAAAATTCCTAGTAAGGCATTATAAGAGACAGTTTAAAAAATAAATAAATGTACGGAAATGCTGAAAGTGAAGTAGTCACAAGGTTAATGCGACCACTGGAAGTGACATAGCTACATAAATATGTGAGGCATGGAAATTCAGTGATGTTTAAACCACATTGTTTGTTTGTTTTCACGTTCAAAGGAAAGAGAAATAAACATTCAACGAGTAATAAGAGTGGTAACACGTGTTATAGAGGCTATTTTGCATGGATATGAATACAGGTGTGCCTTGAGATTTTGGCTTGCACTTTGGTGTGACTTGAGCACAAGAAGGTTGAAAACCACTGGTCTAATATATATCCACACTGTGACGTTATGGCAACTATTGCTGCCCATTTCACTGTAAATTACAACTAAGTAACTTAAGATACTAACTCATTACTTTGACAAGCAAGTCATTATTTCAAGATACTACACTAGGTCTTTATTTTATGATGAAGTCCTTATTAGTGAGAAAATATCTCATTATTTTGAGTAACTAAGTCATGATTTTGTGAAAGCTTCTCATCATGTTGTGATACTAAATAATAATTTTGAGATGGTTTCTCATAATGATTTACAGTGGCGAAAAATGGAAACTCAAAGTCTGCTAACACACATACAACCATAGATCTTATCATATAGTATATTATCTCTTTTTTTTTTTTTGGTTGTCTGTCTGTTTTCGCCATGTGGCTTTGTACTGGTGTATCGTTGTTTTCATTTTTTGTTGTTGTGGTTATCCTTTATATTATTCTTTGTATGTTATTTGTGTGTACATTGTCTAATTTGTAAATATGTTCCTGAGTCTTTGTTGTCTAGAATTGTGTTTTAGTGTTTTGTTTTCATATTGTGGCTCCTAATAAGTAATCCACTGTTCTTTTCTTTGTTTCTTCGTTAATAAAAATAATAAAAATAAATAAATATAGCATATTATCCATTCCCTACTCCAATTAGCCACCTCATTAATTTCTCCCTCTCTCTTCTCCAGGGTATCTTTTCAGTGACCAACCCCCATGCAGATATCTTCCTGGTGGCCCGCGTAGAGAAGGTGTTACAGAACGGCATCACACACTGTGCCGAGCCGTACATCAAGACCTCCGACATCAACAAGGTGCTCCTTTCACATCACTTAAAGTCGTACATACAGTATGAAGAAAGCAGCACTGAGCTTTCCAGCTGAACATTCTGTCTTCTCCCATGTTTCTGCAGACTGCTCAGAAGGTGCTAAAAGCTGCCAAGCAGACATGCCAGCGCCTGGGCCAGTACAGGATGCCCTTTGCCTGGGCTGCCAAGTAAGACAGAAATAATCCATGAGTCAGAAATATTCCCCCGTAGCCAAACTGTTTGGATCCGTCCTTCTAATACAAATGCATAAAAAGATATTATTATAATAAGATAATGCATGTTTTTTTTATATTTATATGTACACTACTGTTCAAAAGTTTTAGAACACACCAATTTTTCCAGAATTTAATTGAAAATTATGCAGTTTAATGTCCCAGTGTACTCTGAAATTAATGCACATTTGCAACATTGAAAATTCTTTATTGAGCATGATAGTGTTTTAAAAGTAAAAAAAAGATTCAAAATCACATTTTATGTTGGACTAAAGGACTAAAAAAAGACACAAAATGACCAAAAAAAGACACAAAATGACAAAAAAAAAAAAGACACCAAAAGACAAAATGACCAAAAAAAGACACAAAATGACTTACAAAGACATGAAAAGAATTCAAAAATGGACAAAATAGTCCAAGACTCCATAGAGTTAAGTTGTTAACCCATTTCTTGTTCCCTGAAAAAGGCCTACTTGTTTAATTCTGAAATGTACATTATTTTTCAGTTTTGGTTAAGCTTACCTTTTTTTATTTACCTCTGGCAGTTCACCACTTACCTTTGTACCCTTTCAAGCTGTTCATTTGACTTGAGCTGCTTGAGTTTCAATAAAAAAATTGAGAAATTGGGGTGTTCTAAAACTTTTGACCGGTAGTGTATATGCACTGTAGCCATGTGTAATGTGTGTTTTCAGGCAGGTGTTCAAAGACGCTCAGGGCAGCCTGGACATGGACGGCAAGTTTTCTCCTCTCTACCGCCAGGACAGCAGCAAAGTCTCCACTGACGACATCATCAAGCTGCTGGCTGACATCAGGAAGTGAGTCATCATCACTCTTCTGCTATTTTAGCCGGTTCTTTAGCCCCGAGGCACTCATCCCCCTGCACACTCGTGCCTTTTAAAGTCAATATTTTGAATGGTGTTGCAAAGAGAACAGTGCTGTGCTTTGTAAATGTAGAAAGATCCTTTATTCAGACTTTATAGAGAGCAAACAAAATTACGTATTTTTGTAGTCCAACCCAGAAGTTAGCATCTCCATGGGGTGTATTGAGAATTCTCCTGTGGGATTTTAACATTGGATTTTGGATCATGGCAGAAAATAATCTCAGTGGCAAACACACGTTTCTGATGCTTACACATTTTGTTCAGCAGGATAATCTTCATAAATGAACACCACTTTTATTATGTTGGAACCTTTAATGCAGCCGACAGAAGTAAAAAGCTAATGTTATGCTATAGTGAACTACACCACGGTCGCATGACTTCTATGTCACTACCGTTAGCTTCAGAGGCTCTACGACAAGCTAACCAGCGGTTTTAACAAGCTAGTGAATCCATAGCCTAATAAATAGCTTATTAATATAATTTACAATCTACAAGAGTTTGCAAGAGCACTGAAAAACACGACTAGAGGCTGTGAGGCGGACTAGTGAGAGAGTTCCTGTCTGTGTCTGGCGTGATGACGTTTAATGTCCCCGACAACCACTATAGTCTCATTTAGCCACTTGTTAGCAACCACCCTTTTAAGGACACGTAAAAATTCCCAAATTCACAAGTGGGGGTATTTACTAACATATTTTATGTCGGACAACAAAACACGAAGATCTCTCCAGCTTGTGTTAACCACAGACCTTATTTGATGCATTTAACTAAAAACACATTCAAAATCCTTATTGAGTTTGAGGGGATAGACCCCAGGGAGCTATAATGCTAACTTACTTCCAGGTTAAAGAGATCATTCCTGTAGTGTCTTATTGCATCTTGTTCTTATTGTGAAACTCTTTTTCCTCGTCAGACCTGAGAAGAGCAAACTTCAGATCATCCCTGGACAGCTGAATGTCACCATTGAGTGCGTCCCACCGGACTTCTCAAGTATGTTGTCATTTCTTAACCCTCCCCTTATCCTAACATTTGTCTTTCAGGAACAAAAAGGTCAAGTTCCAGCCTTAAAAACACACTAACCACTGCACAATGTACAGTAGGATCAGTATGAAGGAGCTGTCATGCATTTGTATCTTTTTTGCTGAGAAGATTAAGATCAAATTAATTTTTAAAGTTGCTGTGAACAGCTTTGTGAACCTGTTGTTATCAGCTGCTGCTGATCTTATCTCCACTGTGGTAAAGTAGAATTTCCTTATTACTAAGGTTACGATAAAATGCAAAAACCAAACCTGTGGTTCCCTCAACACACATGAAACAAAATATTTCTGTTCCTAGAATGCAAATGATACAATAGATAAGAAGAAAGAAAGTCCTTGAAATCATTTTGAAGGGAAGAGTTGACAACTGAAAACTCTCAGTGAGTGAAATTAAATTTTAGGTGTCACTAAGGAAAAGGGGTTAAGGATTGGAGATTGGAGTTTACTCATATTGGGAGACAGAATGGAAAGGAGGTATAATAAAGAATAAACTATGCCATCTGTCATTAGCCACAGCTGTTGAAGAAAGATTCAGAAGCTTTGCCAGGAAGTAGTTAATTTACACAATTGTAAATAACATGTATCTGAGATTTTCTAGTCGAAAAACAATGTACGTTTGAATTGTAAAGTTTTTTAATGTAATTAATGTCAGTATGTTATTGTTGTTGTTTTTTTGCAAAGCTTCACTTTTGTATCATTTGGGAACTTTTGTTTTTTTGTTTTATCAGTTTGTTAAAAGATTAGGCTTACATTTTGTAAAGGTTTGAAAATTATTTTTTAAAATATTTTTTTAATTTTGGAAGTTTAACCTTAGCTCCTATGAAAAGTGTACAAAACATTTTGTTGCCAAAATACAGAAATTCATTAAAACCCATTAAAACCACCATTATTCATCTCACAGCCATTAAAGCATAAAAGCATGCTAAAGCAAGGGTATAAATTCAGAAAATTAATGAATATTTCATTGTAATTGTCAGGACTGAAGTTGCTTAAAAATGTAACTGATAAATAATATCATTACATAGTATTTTTATAGCAGTTTTAGGAAGGGGAGATTTTTTTCTAGGTCATAAGTGGGTTGGGTTTTTTTAAATATAAAATTGCACCAAAAAATGTGCACAACTGACATTTAAAGGGTTAAAAAAAAGAGTAAATATTTGGTAGTTATGATCAAGACTGAGGTTTGTTAAAAGATTTAACTCAGTGAAATTCCAAAATAATATTAACATATAACTTCATGTTAGTTTTTTCACACAGATATTTTTGTTTTTGTTAAAGGGACAAGGCACAACTGGTTACATTTACTCAAGAAAGAGGAACACATATTCCTTAAGTTGGAAAAGATAAAGTATTGCATTAGAGGGTCGACCCAATAATTCTATGAAGCATGGGCCCCTCTATTATCTTATTTTGTGTGTGTATATATATATATATATATATATATATTTATTTATTTTTATTTTAGTTCATCTTTATTTATTTTGTATTACAATATTATTTTAACCTTGTATATATTTTCATGCCTGTAACTTTTTTTTCGTATAACATTTGAGGTGTACTTCTCACTCACGAGTTTATTTTTATTATTTAATTTATTTATTTATTTTTCGTATTGATAGCACGATGGGGATGGGTGGGGGTGGGGGGGAGAAAATAAGAAAAATGATGTATGTTGAATATCTGTGATCAATACTAATTTCTTCAAATAACATGTTTAAAAAAAAAAAGAAACACAGCAGCAGAGGTTTAATTCCCCGACTCGTGTGCTCTCTTCCCCAGATACGGTGACTTCCTCTTACGTCCCCGTGAAGCCCTTCGAGGACGGCTGTGAGCGAGTGTCGATGGAGGTGGAGGAGTTTCTCCCCGACGAGGCCAAGTACAACTACCCCTTCACCACCTACAAGAACCAGCTGTACATCTACCCCCTGCAGCTCAAATACGACAACCAGAAGACCTTCACCAAGGTGTGTGAATGGTGACTCACACTAACGCTGGATGAAGAGTTCAGGCTGGTGATGCTGTCTGAGTTGTTGCTGTTGACTGATGTCATGTTTCCTCCACCAGGCCAGAAACATCGCAGTCTGCATCCAGTTCCGAGACTCAGATGAAGAGGGTGCAACCCCCTTAAAGGTGAGTTGTATGAACTGTATATATTTTAATTATAATATTAATACACTCATTTAATTTGTATAGGATTCTTTAATTGGAAACATTTTTAGAACCAATATTGTGATATGAGAATATACATAGTTAGTTATTTTAAGGAAAAAGATTAAATATTTTCATTAATGTTATTTTAGAATGTTGAAATTAAATGGAACTCTTTGCATTATGTGTGAGTCAATAACCGAACATGATTATTCTCAAAATAAAAAAGTTTTTCTCATACAATTAAGACTTAATAAAAATTGTAAATTATATATTCTTGTAAAATTCAATATTTTTCTTCAAAGTTCCAATTATTTTCTTAATAATTATCTTAAATATAAAATCATATCAAAACAATATAGCTATTAAATTTAACATACAACTAATAAACAATATAACTATTATATTTAACATGAAAACAAAAACAATATAACTATTAAATTCAACATAAAAACAAGGAAGCAATATAGTTATTAAATTTAACATAAAACAAATAAACAATATAACTATTAAATTCAACAAAAGCAGGGAAACAATATAGCTATTAAATTTAACATAAAACTAATAAACAATATAGCTATTCAATTTAACATAAAAACAAAGAAAAAATGTGTTACTTTTAAGTGATTCATTGATGAAATTATAGAGCATATGTTTAATATTTATTTAATTTTTATTATTTATTTAATTTTATTTATTTTAATGTATGTATTTATTTATTTTAATTTTTTTTATATGCACATAGGCATATGTACGCTGCTTAAGGTCTTTAAATACAGAGATGCAAATTGGGAACAAGGAGTTTATAGACTGTGATGTGAGTACAAATGTATGCAGGCTGAGGATAATATACATGCGCAAATAACAGGTAACGCACAACAGCAGATAATAAAGTTGAGACTGATCAAAGGACGATAAAGCAGACAGAAGAAAATAGAGGCTAGATAGTTCTTTTCAACAGACTAACATGAGTCTGGTCCAAATGTCTCAGAAACAATAATACTGTCGTGAAAAGTTGTGGAATGTCCTAAGTGAGATTTGATCAATAGCAGAAGCCTCAAACGTGATAAACTTTTCATTTTATTGCTTTTCACAAAGTGGAAGTCAGAGTGCAGCTGAGGGGCCAGAAAAGGAGAAAGGAAACGCTAACAGAAGCTGGTTA
The DNA here is from genome assembly GCF_030273125.1 of Centropristis striata. NCBI lineage: Eukaryota > Metazoa > Chordata > Actinopteri > Perciformes > Serranidae > Centropristis > Centropristis striata. The sequence goes on from NC_081533.1 coordinate 25,540,642, forward strand.
TTATAGCTGGCAGGAGAAGATAATGAATGGTCACTCTTTTTTTCTCTTCCTCGCTATTTCTCTCTGGCCACACATGTCAAATATTTGTGGGTGGAAACAGTCATCAAAGCACCGTGGATTGTTTTTCTTTTCACTTTTCCAGAGGGAGGGAGGAAAACAGAAATTCTTTGACTTAAACCGCCAAAACATTTGCACTTGATGCTCTTGATTAAGTCAGTCCAGACGGGCAGATCAGCATCCAGCCGTGCTTATTATACCGCAGATGCTGTATAGTCTGCTCTCAGACAAAGCTTAAAGTACAGCGAGGCAGGAAGTGTTTACAAACTGTGAGCAGGAGCCAGCAGCACACCTCTCAGGAGATTCTAATCAGAGGCAGCGGAAGCTCAGACAGGCTCTTATGGAATGCCATATAAGTCTGTATTAAATATATTCATAAATAATTAAATGCCAATGAAAAAACATTCTGAAATAATTGAATTAGGTAAAAAATAAATAAATAAATAATATATGAGTAAACATTGTTAAACTAAAAGTTTTGACTTTGTTTTAAAAAAATTACGACTACTTTTATTTATGTGGAATTATTAAACTAAAGTAAATGAAATAAATAAATGTGGAATTATGTAATAAACCCCCCCCCCCCCCCCCCCCCCCCAAATAATCTGGGAATTATGAAATAAAAGTCCCTGAAATAAATAAAGTTAGAATAATAAAATAAAAGTCCTCTAAAATAAATAAAGTTAGAATAATAAAATAAAAGTCCCCTAAAATAAATAAAGTTAGAATAATAAAATAAAAGTCCCCTAAAATAAATAAAGTTAGAATTATAAAATAAAAGTCCTCTAAAATAAATAAAGGTAGAATTATGAAATAAAAGTCCCCTGAAATATATAAATGTGACCAAATGTGAAATTATAAAATAAAAATTCACAGAAATTAAAAAACAAAGAACTATTTATTTATTTATTAAATCATGCTGACTCATTTACATATAAACACATTTATAAGCATATTTATGTATTTAATCTTGACTTAAATGACACAAATCTGACTGAGAGGAAATTCTTTTGATGCTTTGGGGAACAAATGTGATTAAAAAAAAAAATGAAGATGGGATTTCCCAGAGGCTGTGAATGGAAAATACCTTCCATATCTGTTGTTGTGACCTCAGGTTTGATTAATTTGTGGGCTTACCTGAAATGCCTACCTCTATCAGTGCAGACAACAGAATATGTTTGGTTTTTAGTCTTGTGTGGTACAGTACGGGTACGAACAGGAAAGCCTCTCTGACAGATAAGATCTGAGACAGTTCCTCTAGCTACACCTGGACCCTCATCCTGATTCAAGTAATCAGGACTCCCATCAGCCCCATAAACTCACTGCTGCTGCTGCTGCTGCTGCTGCTGCTGTGAGGCCCCTGAATGTGTTGGTTTTCCACCGCCTGCAGTACCTTGTGACTGCAACAACAGATCTTTTTTTCTGTAATCTGTGTAATCCCCCCCTCCTCCTGCACCTCCAGCTTCTTCCTAGACGTCTTCCCTGAGAGTTTGAACCCTGTCCTCTCTCTTTTCGAGCCTCTCCCGTCCTCCAGGGGCTCATCCAGTCCTCCTGCAGAGGCTCCAGCTTTTTTTTTTTTCTGATCCCAGCTCAAATCAGTCTTAATTTCAATCAGCTGGCTCCAGAACTGTGTCCTTCCTCTGGCTAGCACTGCTCATTATTTTCCATTAGAGATGACTACAATTGTTAGCATCCTAATTACAGTATCTGACCAGCCATCAGAACAGGTCTGAGGGTTTTTCTTCGCTTTTGTCGCCCCTCATTAGAAATATCCTGACCTGGTCAACCATAACTTTGTCTCAGCACTCAACAAAACAATAGCCTGTATAAAGAAGTGGATGTAGCCACTGTGACGGGACTCATCGGTGTGTGTGCTACAGTTTTGATGCCTCAAGTGACCATATATGGACGAGAGGGTGTTGAAGGGTTCAGGAGGTTACACAGGTTACCAGCCAGGTGCTGTTATCATAGCAAATGCTAAATTCCCAGCCAGCTGTTAACCCTTTGATGCACAACATGGGTCTAAAGTGACCTGATAGAGTTTTTATGTTCTATATCTTTGCAATAAATTAATTTCATCATTCAGTATTCCAGGTTTTCATCAATTAGTTTGTTTTTGATCATCATACAGCCTAATTTTTATGTTTTCTTTTATTCATTTTTTAATAAAATCCCTTTTTGTGTCACTACCCTTCTAATGCACAACATGGGTCAAAAATGACACTTATCCATTTTTTAGCTAAGTAGCTTGCTAAGCTAACTACTTAGCTAACTTCTTGGCTAAGTATTTAGCTAAGTAGCTTTCTAAGCTAACTACTAAGCTAACTTCTGGCTAAGTAGTTAGCTTAGCAAGCTACTTAGCATAGTAGTTAGCTATGTAATAATACAAAAACTTCTTTTCTTCATAAAGTATGAGAGGCAAAATGGAAATAAAGATCTGATGTTATCAAAAAGAAGATATTTAAAGAATACTTGGAATATTCAATCATAAAATAAGTTGATATCAAAAGATAGAGCACAGCAAGCATTAAATAACATTTAATATGGGAAATTAATGCGGGTCATTTTTGACCCATGTTGTGTATTAGAAGGGGCGTCAATATGTTGTGCATCAAAGGGTTAAGCAAGATGCGTCCGTAATTCACATTAATTGTGATATTAATTGGGATGCTAATTTTTGCTCATGAGAAACAGGCTTAAACCAAATGTACTTGGATACTGTACTGGATAAAATGAACGGCTGGCTCCTTCTAGACCAGTTTGGAGTGGATGTCACGGCAACGGCACTTTGCATACTGGTGGCAGAAACTCAGAGGAAAACAATTGAGATCTATGAAAACAATATGAAAATAGAGGGAACAGAAGGGTTTCAGGGGGTTAAGATGTCTTGCTGTGCTGTTGGATGTTAGAACAGAAATAGTGGAGAAAAAAACGGCCTTCATTCTTATCCAATCCAATCCAATCCACTTTATTTATATAGCACAATTTTAGCAAACACAAGGTTTCCAAAGTGCTGCACAAACAATAAATAGATAACACAATACAAAGAGATGTAGTAAACAATAGAACAGTAAAATGCAATAAGATAAAATAAATTAAAAATAGGATAAAAATAAATAAAATAAAATGTAAAATGTACTGCCCACACAAAATAAAATATCCTTATCCATTACGTTTGTCAAAGACTGAGAATTTCGGATGATTTCAGCGGTCCAGTCAGTCCATTTAATGTCTTCGTCTAGCTTCAAAGGTATAGATTGATACGAATAAAGGCCAGTTTTAATTACTATTCTTGTTCTGTCGTTACCCCTGAAACTCTTCTGTTTACCTCTATTCCCTTTTTGTTTTCATAGATCACTTGTTAATTGTGGTTGTTTCCCTCTGAGTTTCTGCTGACTTAAAGTAACATTTACAAACATAGTAGCAGTAAATCTGTCCGAACACACAAAAATCCTCAGACAAATCTTGATGTTCAGCCACCCAATCTTTGGCCATTATAGCTATTTTAGCATCCCGACAGTGAATATAAGTCAAGAAATCTCACAGCATTGTTAAGGGTTAGCTTACTCATGTAAAATAATCTGTCTTTTGCTAACAAACCATTAAAATTATCCAGAAAAACGCCTCGACGATTCATTATTTTGACAACTGTACCGCTAACAGCGCTGGGACCAGCATCTAACTGTCACTTTCTGCCACCAGTTAGGCTCCGCCCACAAAATATGTCATCATTGTTTGTGAACAGAAGATTGGTCTTTAGCATCTTTTACAACCCCAATACAAAAAACATGGGATTGTGTGAAATCTAAATAAAAACAAAATGCATCAAATTCAGAATTCAGAGTGTATTTACAAACTTTGTTTGTGTGCTAAGGTAATACATTAAATGAGAATAGGTCATTTTCTCATAGACTTGTAATCCAAACTGACTTCTTTTTGCAGCCAGTAGAGCCGCCCCCTGCTGGCCATTATAAATAATGCAAGTTTAAGGCACTTTTCAGGCCTGGTAGCTGCCCCGTGTACAAAACCACACTTTGTTTATGCAGTGTGTCTCCTAGATTTGAGGGTGTATTCATAAAGAAATCCCATATTTACATCTGCTAATGGCTCTAGTTGCCATTTGGAAAGAAAAATTAATATTTATGTCATCGCATATGGAGTCAACGTGTTGTAATTGTTCTGTGTTTGTTGGTCTTCTGCCATCGTCATCCATCGGAGGAGGCAGAACACTGTTGCTTGATTAAAATAAGGTAAACAGTGCTTTGTAAGGCCTGAAAATGTGTTTAGTCTTTCGTGATGAGGCCCCTCTTGTCTCGCCAGAGGCCACGCTTTTGATAATTTCATGTTCCCCTCTCAGCGCTTTGTTTAATCTGTTGCCGCTTCAAAGATGCATACGATGACGGGCTTCACACTCACCCTGTCTTTTCTAGTCTCCATATATTTTCAGTGATCACAGATTTCTGAGCACTTACTCATTTGTGGTGCGCCAACATCAAAGGGCCACGGTCTGATGACTGTTTGCTTTCCTTTTTAGTGCATCTACGGCAAGCCAGGAGACTCACTCTTCACCAGCAGCACCTATGCAGCCGTCCTGCACCACAATCAGAGCCCGGAGTTCTACGACGAGGTGAGAGGATTTCCTCATCATCCTTAGAGATCAGCAGCTTTAGATACACTTATTCAGAAATATAAGAAAGACTCATTCATCAGGGAAATGATAGAACCCGACTGATATGGGATTTTTGAGACTAATGCCGATACTGATTTTAGAGGGGGAAAATTCCTCGATAACCGAGCTGGAGTGAAAATAGACATTTTTTAAGTGGATTGTGCAACAATTTTCCACCACTCTGCAAATGTATCCAGAGAACTACTTTCTAAAACATTTCATTTTATTAGATTATATTTAACATTGTTATATGTTATTATACGTTGTAAAAAAACAATGTATTACATTGTTCTATTTATTATTCATATATACCTGATTCTGAATGATAACTAAGAAAATAAAGAATAAATAGTAATAAAATAAATAGCTAAATAAACATCAATACTGTACAGGTCTTTTCTTCTAGACGTCGCCACACTATAGAATGTTTTGTTTTGTTTTTCAAATTTTCCACATCCTATAGTATGGTGTAATTTTTGGATATATAAAGCTATAATATGTATCAACAGACTGTATTGGGGCCATTTTTATGTTGATTTTTGTCAAAAAATTGTCGTTCTTTTAAATGTTGTTTATCAGTTGATACATAGCAGAATAAGCCCAAAAATTACAGAAAATACCATATTATGGGATGTCCAAAAAATGGAAAACAAAAATACCATACTATATAGTATACCAATTTTTGTTTTTAATTTTTTATTTATAAAATTTATTTATTTTAATTTATTACAGTCTGCTGATACATATTATAGCTTTATAGAACATAAACTAACACCATTTCTAAATCACACCAAGCTACATGTTCTACAATATATATTGTGTAAAAAAAAAAAGTAATTACAGCACATATCGGACAGCATTTATACCGATAATCAGCCGAAAATATCACACGACCGATATATCTGTTGGGCTCTAGTAAACGAAACTGAATTACACATAAAGAGGAACTGAGAAGTGCAAAAAAGAAGAAATTCTGGTTTTTATTCTCATCTCAAACACCCAAGAACCAGATTTTTTTTTTTGTGTTCAGAACTGAAATTCCTCAGCCAGCACTGAGATAATCCCATAAATCAGTCTCAGGGCAAAGCTGTGACCTCACACTAGACTGGTCAAACAGTCATGGACCCCTTCTCACACACACCAAGCCAGGAGCTCGGTGAAAGAGGTGGAGCAGGAGAGGTAGAGCGGAGGGGGTCCATATGGCCCTGATATCAAACGGATTAGGATCTTAAGAGCCCCCACATACACCCGCATGCACGCACAGAGAGACCCGCTCACTGGGATTTACCTCCACATGCTCCAGCTCCCACTCACATTATCACTCAACTCCTGCTCACACACAACAACAATGATCTTTATCTTTTTACATATTTTGCCTTGATCTTTTTTTATCCCCTAAGGCGTCTTTGAATACACCGAAGCACTCTACATAAAATTGAAGGTGTCTGTCGCAACATTATGCCAGTCTCTTTATCTTTCCCAAAATGATTCATACTCATGTCATAACTTACAGAGTTGTGGTTTTATTCATGACATTCTTAAGCTGTTTGTTGGTCACTACGTGTGTATCAGTGGAAAATCACTTCAGTGGTTCTGTGTTTGTCACTTCCTGTGAGAAAATCAGCACGTGCAAGACACAGAGAAATACATCTGCTTGCTGCTGCTGCCCCCTGGTGGATAAGGTGTATTCTAGGTTTCACTAAAGGATGTTATTCAGGGATTCATGAATACTGTATGTCTGTCCTGTGTGTCTAAGTGCTAAATACCACTACAATTAACTATGAAAGATAACAACAGACTAATATTGTAATATTAGGTTCCAGCATAGTATTGTTTCCGACTCATGTGATCCAAACATTAGAGGCCCCACGATACAATTTTGTTGCGAATTTAAACATTTTGCGATATGGTGAGTATTACGATACAATGTATTGCCATTTAACTGTTTAACTGCATTTTTGTGCCCACAAAATTAAATTGAATCAAGATTTGTTTTATTCAAATATGAGAAAATTCTCATTCTATTCATCTCACTTCAGCCTTTTTATTTCTCCACAATGAGAGTCAAACCCACAGACTGACCAACAAAGTATTCAGTCAAACTGAACTTAACTAATATCAAACATGTATGGATGACAACAACTGCAGCAATTTTTTTTTCTCAATTTTTTTTAATCAAACATAAAAAAAAGCTGAACTTTGCAGCGTTATTTCAACAACTTCCCGACACGATATTCAGATGCACTTCTCCTACTATCCTTAGATCTTCTAGTTTCATATGATACCAGTATTACCAGTATATTCCTAAAAGTGAGTCCACTACGGCCTTAAAAACGGCGAAAATACTGACGTCCTGCAGGCCATCTGAACACTAAATACTCGATACTTGGCAAAATATCGCAATACTATGCTTTATAGATTTTTCCCCCCCACCTCTACCAAACATTTCCTAAATCTCCGGACCATTCATTCATTTTAATTCATTCATTATCCTAAACAGTTAATCTGAACTCAGGGCATATCCCAGCAGACATTGGGTGAGAGGTGGGTACAACCAGGACAGGTCACCAGTCCATCACAGGCCTGACACACAGAGACAGAAAACCATTCATCTTCTCATTCACCAGTTTAATCTCGGCTGCATGTCTTTGGACTGTGGGAGGAAGCCAGAGGACCCAAAAGTCATCATTTATTGAATAAAAGATTGATGTAATAATTGCCATTCACATCTTATCTTACAAAATATTCTGCTTCAATCCATTTTCTATGGCATTGAAAGGGGGAAAGTGTTTTATAAGATAAAAAAAACACTTTCCACTATCACCAGTAAAGCATGCATTAGCATTGGGGACAACATACAGTGCATCACATTATATGTCCCTTTTCTTATGTCAGTAAGAAGAATAAAATGATATCTATTTAGCTTAAAAACAATAACTTTTTCCACTGCGTATAGGTAAAGATCGAGCTGCCGGTCCACGTTCATGAGAAACACCACATCCTCTTCACTTTTTACCATATTAGCTGTGAGTCCAGCAGCAAGGCGAGCAGCAAGAAGAGAGAGGGAGTGGAGTCACTGGGTGAGTGCGCTGGGAAAATGTCTCTGCCTGTGATTTATGAGTCCTTGAATGTCTTGAGTTCACATTTTGAGATGTTATCAGTATTTCCCTAAATTGTTTAAAGTACAGTATGTTTGGTTCTGTATCTTGATAAATGAGGCCCAATGAGCCTAAGACTGACTTTTTACATTACATTACATGTCATTTAGCAGACGCTTTTGTCCAAAGCGACTTACAATAAGTGCATTCAATCTGATGGTACTAGACATAGACCATAGGAATCGAGTAAGTACATAACTTTAAGAGCTAACTGTTATTGCTAAAGGAGTGCTATATGACTTTCATGTGTTCCAGTGGGTTATTCCTGGATGCCTTTGCTAAAAGAAGGAAGGATGCAGTCAGCTGAGCTCCCGCTGGCCGTCGCAGCCACCCTGCCACCTGGATACCTGTGTCAGGACACCAGGAAGGTACGGCTCTGTTTCCTTCAAATCAAGACTCAGTGACCCAATGAATTATTCAGAAAAATGGATAATCAAACAATGAAAACTAATAGATGTGCAGAGGATTTGGCACCAAACAACATCATGCTGTTTCTGTCTGATTCAATCTTTTTTTTTAGGGTATGGTCATTTAATGTGCCTATGAAGGACAAAAAAATTACATAAGTAGAAATACATACATTTATACATTACATTTATTTTTACATTTGCACATGTATTTATTTATTCAGAAATTTACTTTTTTATTTATTTATTTCGGAATATTTTTATATTTATTTCTCTGTCTGATTCAGTCTTTTTTTTTAAGGTATGGTCATTTAATGTGCCTATGAAGGACAAAAAATTACATAAGTAGAAATACATAAATTTATACATTACATTTATTTTTACATTTGCACATGTATTTATTTATTTATTTATCCAGAAACTTACTTTTTTATTTATTTATTTCAGAATATTTTTATATTTTTTTCTGTAGTCAGTCATGCTTCAGTGGGAGGTTCAGACCTCCCAGTTAATTTACATTTTACACTTTGACTTTATTGGTTGTCAAAAAGATTATTATGATGCAGAAAGACATGAATGATTGCAGAAATAAATAAAAACAAATTTGGAATGAATGTAGAAAATGAATACATAATAAGTAAATAGAATTTTAAATACATGTAGAAATGTAAAAATAAATGTGGAAATAATTAAATGAATAAATAACTAATTATTACAGAAATACCTTAATAAATAATAAAATAAACGTTCAAAACTAGAATTTCCATTTATTTGTTTGCATTTATTTAAAAATGTCTTTTAATTTATTTTTTACATTTAATCATTTATTTATATTTATGTAATTCGTTGTCCTTCATAGGCACATTAAATAAATTAAAAAGACTGAATCAGATAGAAACATATATATATATATATATATATATATATATATATATATATATATATATAAATAACAAACTAAATGTATGAAAATTGTAGAAATGAATAAAACAGAAATACCTAAATAATATATAATTTATTTATATTTTATTTATATTTATTTATATATCATTTATTTTATTTACTTCATTTATTTATTTTTTCATTTTTTTCTACTTATGTCATATTTCTTCCTTCATAAAGCTACCTTGTAAGCTAAATGCCCTTTTTTGTCAACACTGCATGGTAACCTGAAAAAGAATATATATCCTCATAAGTTGAAATGCTTCATATCTGTGTGTCCCTCAACAGTCCCAACCAGATATCAAGTGGGTGGAAAATGCCAAGACACTGTTCAAAGTGAAGAGCCATGTGGCATCAACAATATATGCTCAGGTAAAACACGTTGTTCTCTCCTGACTCTTTGAACACCCACTGTGCATGTTCAGTATGCAGTAGGGCAGCTGGTATAATAGTGTGTGTGGGTGATAATAATATTGTACTGTTTCCTCTACAGGACCTGCATCTTCACAAATTCTTCCAGCACTGCCAGCTGATGAGGACGACCTCAGAGGGAAACCCTGCAGAACTTATCAAATACCTGAAGGTGAGAGACTGTGGATCAGTTTACATGCTCGCTAACATGCAGCTCCAGATCATGAAGCGGTTCAGTTTGCATTTTCTTGCTATATCTCCATCGTTTCTGCATGACACAAAGACATTACATTACATTACATGTCATTTAGCAGACGCTTTTGTCCAAAGCGACTAACAATAAGTGCATTCAACCTGATGGTACTAGACATAGACCACAGGAATCAAGTAAGTACATAACTTTAAGAGCTAACTGTCATCGCTAAAGGAGTGCTATATGTTAAAGAAGAAAAGAAGAGAAAAGAATAAGATTTTTTTTTCATTTCTCATCTAGTGTAAAACTTCTTGCCATTTTGTAGTTTCACAGAAAGTTTCATTATGTATTTAATTATTAATAAATCTTTTTGAGAACTTTCCCCTCTTAAAGCTCCTCTGATATCCAGCAGGTGTCAGCAATTCAATCTATTCAACTCCTTCAGATTCAATTGCAGTACCTGTGCTGTTTTCCATCAAAATCAATCTTGATTTCTCAATTAGATACAAATAAAAATTGATTTGTTTGCACAATGACACTGTTGTGAAAATCAATGATTAGCAACAACATGCAAGTGTCAGATAAAAAAACAACAACTCAGAGGACGAACATGTAGGGGACATGTCCCAAAAACTGCTATAAAATGTTTAAATATAATTATATTATTTTCCACTTTCACTGAACTCATTTTTAACCAACTTGAGTCCTTATAATAGCTACCAAATATTTATTACTTTTCAGAATTTTAGGCCTATAATTCACAGTTTGTTTACATAATGTCACTGTTGTTGTGAGAAAACAAATTTTAGATATTTCCTCTTGTTATCTGAGAGGACAAACGTCCCCTTCCAACGACACTTTCAAGTTAATTTCTAACCAACTTCAGTCGTTATAATAACTACTAAATATTGATTAATTTTCAGAATGTTAGCTCTATAATTCCCAATTTGTTTACATAATGACACTGTTGTTTTCTACGAAGAAAAAAAAACACAAAAAGGGGAATTTTTTTTCACAGTATGGGATGTGTTTGTGATTATCCTGATGCATTTTCACACCCTTGCCAAAGTGTATGCCATATGCTTGCACACGGTAAAAAATATTCAAAAACTAAACAAAAAAATGCTCTTTTGAGGCACCAAGAATGAAGTCAAGTCCCTTACAGATGAAGTCATGACTTTTTCCTTTAACCCTTTATCAGGCAAAGAACTATATTTGGTAACTTCAGGTAATATTTCGAGAAAAAAGTTGCAAATTTACTAGATTAAAGTGGCAAATCTACAAGGAAAAAAGTCTCAGATTTAAGAGAAAAAAGTGGGGGAAAAGCAACTTTTTTCTCCCAGATTCACCAGTTTAAATCTCATAAATCTACGCATTTTTTTCTTGTAGATTTGCCACTTTAATCTCGTAAACTTTTTTCTCAAAATATTATTTTCGTATGTTGTTTTTTTTACACATTCTGGCTGTATGTAATATCCTCCAATATTCTCTAGGGTTGAAATTTGGAATTTGCAAGTATTTCAATGAGTGCCCTGTTAAGGGTTAAAGTGGTGAATCTGGGAGAAAAAAAAGTTGCTTTTTTCCCACTTTTTTCTCGTAAATCTGCGCAGATTTGCCACTTTAAATCTCTTAAATCTGGGATTTTTTTCTTGTAGATTTGCCACTTTAATCTAGTAAATTTGCAACTTTTTTCTCAAAATATTACCCGAAGTTACCAAATATAGTTCTTTGCCTGATAAAGGGTTAAATTAACCTTCTTAAAGACCCCCAACTAGCAAAATCAGCATCTTTGGTAAACATAGTTTGACATAGTTGCCCATTCAGATCTAATATTAACATACGTATTCTATATATTTCTCCCTTCCTATAGTGCCTGCATGCCATGGAGACTCATGTAATCATCCACTTCCTGCCAACCATCCTGATGCAGCTGTTTGGGGTGCTCACAGCGGCAACCAAAGAAACCCACGAGATCGCTGTCAACTCTCTGCGGTCAGTTAAGTAAAAATGTGGCTTCAGTTTGTGTTATTTAATCCTGATCAGTGCTCAGAGTGTAACACTGCCCTGCTCTGTGCCTCCAGTGTGATCATACATATAGTCTCCAGATGTCACGAGGAGGGCCTGGAACACTACCTGCGCTCTTTCGTCAAGGTAACCTACCAGCACAAACACTGCTACAGGGCTTATATGTCATCAAAATCATTTCCTAATTGATATTTTTTATCTTCTCAGTATGTGTTTGTGACCAACAACCCCGCATCAGGAAACTCAGTGACGACCCATGAGGTGCTGGCCACCGCTGTGACAGCCACGCTGAAGCAAACTGCCGATTTCAACACCAGCAACAAACTGCTCAAGGTGTGTGCTTATGTTGTCTGTCCAAACAGACCTTATTATGTATATATTTTATAGCCTTTTCTTATTTATTTTATTTTTTTAATTCTATTTAGTTTTATACAGTAGAAAGAAAAAGTATGTTCATTCTTTGACATTACTTATTTTTCTGCATTCATTCGTCATAAAATGTTATCTGAGCTGCATCTAAGTCCCAAGTTGGAACTGGTTAACATTTCTGTTTATGAGTCGACCATTAGCAAAAGAAAGACAGGACACAGCACGCCTGAAGTTTGCCAAAGAGCACCTTGACTCTTCACAATGCAACTGGGAAAATGTTTTGTTGACTAAGGCTGAATTCACCTATGGCTAAGCCACACCCCAAACGCGATGAGCCAATCACAGTGCGCATAGCTAACTAAATACACCGTGACATTCTCTGCTTCCACATCCATTGAAATGCATTGGAGTTAGTCCGTTTTCAGTCGTTTTTATGTGTTTTTTCTTGAGATTTTAAGTTTAAAATGGTCAAACGGTGTGCATGGGGTACATGCAACTCTGACACAAGGTATAGCCCAATAATAAGGGAGCAGTAACCCGGTTCCCTATGGCAGTGATTCCCAACCGCTGTTCTGCGGCACACAAGTGTGCCGTAAGAAATCAATATCTATCAATATCAAAATCAATATCTCCTCATTAATGACTGGAGACAAATCCAGCGACTCCGTCTTAACGAGCTCAAACGAGGTTGGCCGGCTTGTTAACAAGAGCCTCTTGTTAACACCCCTGCTCTAGACTTTAAACTCGGATGCAGATCAGATCACATTTTATGACAAATTAATGCAGAAAACTATGTCATTTCAAAGGGTTCACATACTTTTTCTTGCCGCTGTATGTAAATTTCATTTATCTATATTTTATGTTCCTGCTTCTTATCCTGTTGATGCTACTGTAACACCAACATGTCTATCCGTCTATCAGTTATAGTACCAATATTGAACAGCAGGCAGCGTACTTGTGTATAAAATGTCTCATCATATTCTTAAATGAGAATTTAAATTTCTCTCATTTTTATTGTGACCACTTCCAGAGGACATATTCAAACACTAAGGGAAACAAGGAGGCATTCTCGAATGCAACCCTGTCAAAATAAAAGCCCAACCTCTCAGTTCATGACTAAAAAGATATTAAAAATATCAATATCATCTCATGCGTCTGTGTGCGCAGTGCATCGTCAAAGTTGTTTGGGCAGAATGTTAGACCTATAATTCCCAGTTTTGTTTACATAATGTTAAAATATAAGCAAGTAAATAAAAATAAAAACACTAAAAGGGGATTTTTTTTTGCATTTTTCACACATTTGCGAGAAGACTAAAAATGATTTAAAAAAAAACAATAATTATGGGTATATGTCATGTTTTAAATGGTTGCACAGTTAAATGATGTATTGAACATTATATTTGAATTCTTCTCTGTGCAATTAAATAAAGCACAATCAAAAACTTCATAAACTGAACATTTAAAAGATGTGAAGACGAGGCAAGGCAGCTTTATTTGTCTAGCACAGCAGTTCCCAAACGTTTTTAGCTGTGCACCACCCTTCTATGTCCCAACTGTGTTGACGCACCCCCAATCCCCCACACCTTCAAAAAAAAACAAAATGCAGTAAGCTTTTTTATAGCCATATTAAAGGTGGCATGTTTAATCATGCTCAAATGACCAGAACACACATATAATGAAATAATCACCATCACAGCAAAGTTATGCGCAAGCTTCCACTTTTAAGAGCAAAGAGGATGATGACAGGCTCAGGATCAGAGGCAGAAAGCACATAATTTGGGAAAAAGATTATAATATTTCGAGCCGCGTTGAACAAAAATTGCAGCAAGTTTAAATGAGCGTGGAGCTAAACAACCCCGTCATCATAACACAAGATAACTTCTTCTACGCTTCATTTTAAGATGAAGTGCCTTTTAAATAGCCTGCATTTATTTATTTATTAATATTACGGTTTGATTTTACATTTTTACAAAGGAAATGTTTATTTGCACTTCTTTATTGTGTGGGGGAAAAAATGCTATTGTGTAATTATCAGACCGCCATTACATTTTTTATCTCGCGCACCCCTTAGCGGCAGCTCGTGCACCCCCAGGGGTACATGCACCACACTTTGGGAATCCCTGGTCTAGCACATTCCATACACAATTTCCGGAGAGAAAGTAAGTATACAACCTAATACAGAACAGAGTTAAAAGATAAGAGGACTAAAATGAATAATCAAGTCAATAAGTACTTATAATTGTGTGTTGGGTATGACAGACACGGGTTACTTCCTGGTCTTGCTCTCTATCAACATGACTTTCTGTAGTAAATAGTCTCACAGTTTGCTCAATGCACCACACAGGCCAAAGTAAACTTGTAAAGCCTTCCTGGTTCCTATTACTCTAAACTATGAAGAACCTGTTTGCCAACGCAGGTTCACAATAAGCCTACCTATTTCTGTATGGCATTTGCATGTTTGTGTGTTGACTGTTCCTCATGTAGCAGCTTGTACTGTAATAACAGTAACTCTGACATTTACAGAGTTTTCCATGTAATTGTTTCCCTTTCTGTAGTATTCCTGGTTCTTCTTTGAAACCATGGCCAAATCCATGGCCCAGTACCTGCAGGAGGGGAACCGCATAAAGGTTGGTAATCAGTGAATTCTTGTTGTGTTTAACAATCTGTGTCTTGGGCCGATGTCCATATATGGCACGTAACTTCTTCCACATGGTGTTAAGGCACATTAACACAAATCTCTCACACACTCAAATAAACACCGGGAGACTCACAGTGAATAATTTTATGATTATTTCACATTCTGGAACCAAATAGCAGTAACAGCAGCAGATGGCAGATAGCAGATGTTTAGCAATTATTAACTGTAGCTGCAGGTTGTAGTTAAACTACAATGTGTGTGTGTTTAGAGAAAATGAACACCTTCAAGTGTATCTGTATGTCCTGGTAATCTGTTTTTGTTATGTTTCTGGCTGTTAAAGTTTTTATTGGTTTCATTTGAGGTGATCTGTGCATTTTTCCTGGCCATCTCATTAGATGCCGCGGGCTCAGCGCTTCCCCGACAGTTTCCACCAGGCGCTCCAGTCCCTGGTGCTGTCCATCATGCCGCACATCACCATCCGACACATGGAAATCCAGGAGGAAGCTCGCTGCATCAACCTGAGCTTGGCTAAT
This sequence comes from Centropristis striata, assembly GCF_030273125.1. Taxonomy (NCBI): domain Eukaryota; kingdom Metazoa; phylum Chordata; class Actinopteri; order Perciformes; family Serranidae; genus Centropristis; species Centropristis striata. Next base: position 25,556,044 of record NC_081533.1, read on the forward strand.
TTCATCAAGGTCTGAACAACACGTGCAAAAACAAGGAACCAACCTCATTTAACTCACTATAGGGTTAACACCCCTCCAGCACACGACAACTACATTTTTAAGTGTTAAGCTCAATCGCAAAAACGTGATTGATCTGTTTGTTATAACACTTATTGCATTAACCGCCTGTTCTCCCCTCAGAGGTGCCTGACCGTCATGAACAGGGGCTTTGCCTTCGGCCTGGTCAACCACTACATGTGTCACTTCGGTCTCAAAGATCCCAAGGTACATGCTCTCACCCAGCACACAACAGATGCACACTTTAATGTCCAAGCTCACTGAAAATACGGTAATATTAAACTAAAATTTTTTTTTTTTGCTGATTTGGACGACTTCTTGTGAATTTAACGTGTTATAAGTAGGGTTGCAAAAAAACTCTCCATGGGAACTAGTGGGAATTTATGGGAATAAACTGGGAATTTACAAAATTGAAGTTTGGCCCTGAACAGGTAACTTGAATATAGTTGGGGAAAATGTATTTTAGCTTAATCTTGACTAAAACAACCAGATTTCATGCAAGTATACTTAAATATCTGCTATTCCTCAATCACATGCACACAGCACACTGCTTACTGCAGGGCTGCAGAGGCCACGCCCCCTACATGGACTGTGCATCCCTCCATTACATGTTCAAAGGGACTTTTTTGTAAGGGAGAGGAGCTCTTTTATTTTTTTCCTTTTAACATTTTGAATGGGACTTTGTGGGGATTTTTGGAGGGGTGGGGTCATTTTACCTAATCTTTGCATGGGTGGAGTCGGGGGGGGGGGGGATATTTAACTCAATATTCATGTTTTTGTTGTTCAATGAAAGAATTGATTGTTCAATAAAATAATTAAAACTTGATAAAGTTCTACTTACGAACGAATCCGTTGAAAATTCCCTGGCTGAACTTCCCATGGAGTTCCCATGAAGTTTCTGGAAATTGACCGCACATTTCACCCCTTTTCAACCCTAGTAATAGGAGACCTACCCTGTGGTCTTTGTCCTGGCCTGCCGTTCCGTCTATATCAGCCACACATTTGACTAACAAATTAAACCAACACAGGCGCCTGGAGGGGTTTTGTTTGAGGAGCCTCGCCCGCAGTGCCAAGGAGATTATTTGAACAACGAGGAGAGTTGTAAATATCCAGTAGACAGTAGGCAGTTGACAGGACTTTGCATACGCGCGTGCACAGCTCTCACATATATGCTTGTCACAGGTGCTGACTGAAATGAAATTTGAATTCCTGATGACCGTGTGTAACCACGAACACTTCATCCCTCTTAACCTGCCCATGGCTTTCGGGCGCACCAAGCTGCAGCGGGTACAAGGTGAGAGTCTCATGTCACATCCTGCCTTCCACTGAATGCATTATGCCTCCTACCACACATGTAACCACTGACTAGCTCCCACACGAACCCAACCCCCCCCCCCCCCCCCCCCCCCCCCCCCAACCCCCCGACCCTGTTCTGACCCGCATCCACCACACCGATCCCGTCTATTAACCTGCCTGATTGTTTGGCTCATGCATACACAGTTGTACAATTGAGCAGGTGGCTAGTCACACCTAGCTGCAGTTATTTTTATTCATACCTGCTTAACAAGTTTATCCAACACATGTTGACACCACATGTTTACAAAATCACAACTGTGGAAATGCTGCATGGATTGTTTACAGTTTCACTCCCCAATTTCTTTATTTTTACCCCCTCCCTCCCTCTCTGTTTTTTGTGTTTTGCTTGTGGTCAGATTTTATTCCGTATGCGACGGAGCTTTTTGGCCCTGTAGGTAGGTGATGCTCACCGCACCATACCGTATATATCAACGCCACCATGTTTGCTGCCAAACGACCTGCACCTCCTTGTTCTGACCTGCACTAACCCGTCATCCTGTCAGCTCCCCCTCCTTTTTTTCTCATAGGACACCCATCCACTCACTCACTCAATCAGCACAATGCTAACGCTAGGCTAACGCCTTCACATGCCTGAGCCTGTGTGTTTTAGAGGAGAGGAGCTTGGCTGTTATGGAAATCAACTGACCCCATTCACTTGTAAACACTTGACAGCAGCATCTCTCTTACTGCGGTTCTCTCTCCAGCTGTTTATGTTTTTTTTTCTCTCTGCCTCTCCTTCCTTTTCGGTCAGCCTGCCTGTCTCTGACATTAGAGAAGATAATTGCAGATGGGCGCTCAGTTCCCAGGCTGCTTGCCTGTTGTGATATTAACACTGCATTATTGTGAAACTGTATGTCATTGTTGGTGTTGAAACAGACAACTGCTCATCTCCAGCGGCACGTCTCTCTGATTCCTGATTGCTTTTTTCTTTATGTACAGAATGAACATTTACAACATTCTACATTTCCCCTTTTTAGGCCTTGAGTAATGAATTATCTTAATTTCTTCTTTTTCGGTGTGCTGTGGGAACATTCATGTCTGACTGGATGTTGTGTTGTTCAGACTCTGTTGCATAATGGTTTGCAATGTTGCACTTTGAGTGATTGAATGTTTGCCACAGTTTGCCTCTATATTGCATTACAACTTACTGGAATATACTGATTATATTTTATATACTGAGTAATATACAGTATATATATATATGCACTGTATTAAGTAAGCACAAGCATTGGTCACTGAGCAACACAAAAAAAACCTTTAAGTCATTATTAATGAAAAATAATAACTTGTATGAGTTAGTTTCTCAAAATAATGAGTTAGTATCTCAACATAATGAGTTAGTATCTCAAAATAATGAGTAAGTATCTCTTAATAATGAGTAAGTATCTCAAAATAATGAGTTAGTATCTCAATCCATGGGAATCTTTCTTATTCATTATTTGGAGAATGTTTCTCATTATTTTTGAGACTCTGCTGCATTATTTTGAAGTACTGATTCATTATATTGAGAAACTATGGCATTATTCCAAGATAAGTAATTATTCCCAGAAAGTTTGTCATTATAATGACTTAAAGGATCTTTCTTTTCTTTTATCACGGAATCTACCTTAACTAGCTACATCTTCTACAAAAACACATTTCACAAGTCTGGTTATCAGAATTTTCGTTTTTTAACAAAATTTGACAACTCAGTTCCTCAATTTTAGAAAGTGTCCCAATAAACCACATTACATGTTATCAGCCCATACTTATTTACTCACACGTCCTGTTTGGCCCAACCACAGAGCAGAGTCTGGAGTTCAGCCTGACGGAAGATTACTGCCGTAACCACTTCCTGGTCGGCCTGCTGCTGAGAGAAGTGGCTGAGGCCTTGCAACAAGGGCCCGAGGTCAGACAGCTGGCCGTGAGCGTTCTCAAGAACCTTCTTATAAAACACGCCATGGACGACCGCTACACAGCATTCAAGGTGAGGGAGGTCGGGGCACAGAACAGCACATCTGCCATTTGACACCATAAATACAAATAAATAAATTTGAATAAACAGCCATCCTCAAGCAACACAAATTAGCCCAGAATTATTTGAATATTATTTGAATATGAAAGGCAGAATATCAGTCATTTTTAGTTTTTGTACATCACATCACATATACACACATCATGTGTGTATATATATGTATATGTGTATACAGTACAGGCCAAAAGTTTGGACACACCCTTCTCATTCAATGCGTTTTTCTTTATTTTCATGACTATTTACATTGTAGATTCTCACTGAAGGCATCAAAACTATGAATGAACACATATGGAATTATGTACTTAACAAAAAAAGTGTGAAATAACTGAAAACATGTCTTGTATTTTAGATTCCTCAAAGTAGCCACCCTTTGCTTACTAGAATATAAGTCATGTTTTCAGTTATTTCACACTTTTTTGTTAAGTACATAATTCCACATGTGTTCTTTAATAGTTTTGATGAATTTACAATGTAAATAGTCATGAAAATAAAGGAAACACATTGAATGAGAAGGTGTGTCCAAACTTTTGGCCTGTACTCTATATATATTAAAAATTTTAGATTCTTCAAAGTAGCACCTTTTGCTTTGCACACAGTTAACAGGTGCACCTCGTTAAGAGTTAATTAATGTAACTTCTTGCCTTAATGTCTTTGAGAACATCAAAGCAAAATTATCTAAAATTTAAATCATATTCTAGTTTGTTTAACACGTTCTTGTTTACTACCTAATTCCATATGTGTTCTTTCATAGTTATGATGTCTTCAGTATTAATCTACAATGGAGAAAATATAATAGAAATAAAGAAAAAACATTGAATGAGAAGGTGTGTCCAAACTTTTGACTGGTACTGTGTACTGCACAACCATTATTGTGTGCATTGTTACATTTGTGGGAACTTATTACAATATTGAAAGTTGAAGATTGTCACTTCTCCACAAACGTAATAAGTCCCTACAAACGTAATAGTGATTACATTTGTGGGAAATCTCGTGTTACGTGTGTAGTAGGCAGCGGCTATTGAGTTTGTGGAAAATGTATTACGTTTGTGGGATTATTGCATTAAAAGCTGCAGATTTTCATTATGGTTGTGCTTTATTATGTTTGAGGGGCATTATTACATTCACGGGCGTTACACACCCTTTGCCTTCAAACCAGCATCAATTTTTCCTGTCTTTTTTCCCACCTGCCTAAGACTTTTGCACAGTTTGTGTGTGTGTGTGTGTGTGTGTATCCTCAAAAACCATTACAAGGTCCAATTCACCGTCAAAATAGGTCCTGACAGTGAAAACTATTTGAGCCTCATGGATGTCACGTAAAATGTTAATGTATAATGTGACGCATGTTTGCCATAGGTCACCCTCTGTACATAAGAAAAGGTGCGGTTAAACGGTGTGTTCACCCCCAAATAAGATACCAATGTCTGTTATGCAAACAAGCCAGTGAGTCCAGGAACCATTGGTAGCAGCTGGGCACAGTTGGTTTTTAAATCGTGTTAAACCTCTGAGACCCAGATAGAGTGGATGGTGTACATCATCTGGATGCCCTAGGTCTCTAGTTTGTGGTTGTAGAGTTTCATGAGGCTGTGTTTATAATTTATTATCCTTAAGATCATTACAGGTCACAGGTTGTCTGGTTTCTTATGGTACCCAAATAGTCACTGTACCTTTAAGACTGACACCAGGAGTCAGGGAGTCATTCTGTCTGCCTCTATAACTTCATGTAGTCACTCATCAGTGTTAATACATCCTGTATTTTTGACAGTTTGACAGTGTATTCATTATCAAGTTTTGCTGTTTCAGAACCAGCAGGCCAGGATCTGTTTGCTCTACCTGCCACTCTTTGAGCTGCTTTACCAGAACTTGAAGCAGCTGTCGGCCCAGCCACACACCTCGAGCCCCGGGATCGGCCTCAATGTGAGTCCCCTCAGAGCTCTGGGTTCCCACCTTTGGGTTATATAGTGCTCTGTTACTGCTTTATGATGCAAACTTACAACACTGTCCTCTGCTCCCTTCAAGATTTCTTTTTTATAACATCAAGGACAATAAAGATGTGAGCCTGAATAGACACGTTGTCAGCTGCTTGATTCAAAAACAGAGGAGCCTTAGGTGATCTGCACATATTGAAGAGCCAATTTGGGCTTGAAACTTAAGGCATTTTAAAAGGAGCACATGATAGTGTTGGAAGTCCACAATTGTTGTTTAGTTGTAATGCAAACTTCTAATGTCATCTCTCAAATGGTGTAACTGTAACATATCTATCTGGAAAAAGGACTTCAACAAATTAAACTTGAGCATTTCTCCAGTTAACTTGACCAAAACCCAAAGGAAGTCTTCTTAATGCAAGAGTTTACATCTTAACAGTAACCCAGATTCCACTTCTTCCATTTTGTGGTTGTCCAGGGCTCCAGAGATGACCTGATATCAACCGGTTCCACCGACAGCAGGAGAATCAGCACTGCACTAGATAGAGACCATGGTGAGTTATGAGCTGCAGAAACTGCCTGATACATATGGCATCTGGCCTCTTCCTGTTTATACATCATCCATTATCAATTAATATGTATATGTTGCACACTATTGGTCCATTAGCAGCACTCTGTCTGAAAGTGGCAGCCACTCATGGTGGGCTGTACAGTGTTCTTTATTACCTCCGCCAAGGATTGTTGGCTTGTTTGTTATTGTCTCTCCGGAAGATTACATAAAAACTGCTGACCTTATTATTATCAAAGTTGTTAAACTGGTATAGCATGGACCAAGTACTTGTGCTTTTTTTAAATCCAATTTTAACTTAAATTCATTATTGTGCTTCGGAGAGTATCTCACCCAAATTACAAATTGTTACTGCCGATGCTGCTTTCAGTTTGCATTAGCAATATACTGCCCTGTGTTGGCTCCAGGTCTGCCAGCTCAGAACGGCCATGTTGTGAGGAGAGAGGACTCCAGATGTTCTCTGTTTATGGACCCAGGAACACTCGACAGCACTGAGGTTAGAACCCTGCAAAACACTTAATTAATATAGGCCCACCAAAGCCTTACACGTACTTCCTTTGCTGCAGTTAAAAGAGCTTGAAACATTAGGTATGATCTGTTATGTCAAGCCTTTTGTATGACATTTGTAAAAAAAAATGTAACCCCTTACCATTCCACACTCTTTTTTAGAGGGGATGGGAAACAAGGGGTTTTCGGGTACATTTTCAAAATATTTCATACTAAATATAACATTTTTTGACCACTCGAGAAATTATAAAAATGTTCAAATATCCCCCCAAAATGTCATATTAAGATACCAAGACTTTGAGCAACACTGTAGAAAAAGCCATGCTGTGATTTTCACTGTTTGCAAGAATTTAGCATTATTTAGCGACTGAATGGCAGAAGTTGTAGTATTGTCAATATTGTCTCTCTCGTTGGTGGTTCCAAGAGGCTGTGGTTATACCTAGTGGTCACAACAGGTCAAGTTTAAAAGAGAAAATGTCTTACTACAATAAAATAACTATTAAGAGGACGAACATCATCACACATGAATAAAATGGGCTTAGTTGCCGTCATTTATCAATCAACATAGAAACCAGCACAGATCTGAGTGTATAAACCATGTTATAATAGGGTTCATGTGTGATTCATGAAACCTTAGTATTTTGAAAATCACAGCGTAAGAATGACAAGAATACAAAAACTTGTATTGATAAATGGACTGCACTTATATAGCGCTTTTATCCAAAGCGCTTTACACTACACACTACGCTCATTCACCCATTCATACTGGTGGCCAAGGCTACCAGGGCACACTGGTGCCACCTGCCACCATTGGGAATTCATTCACACAGCATTGGGAGCAATTTGGGGTTCAGTATCTTGCCCAAGGATACTTCGACATGTAGGCTGCCACGGTCAGGGATCGAACCACCAACCTTCCCATCAGTATGCAGCCGCTCTACCAACTGAGCCACAGCCACCCCAACAATGAATCTACAAGAGTCTCAGTTTTCTAGTCGTACCACAATCATTTATGCAATTCTGGGCATGTCTGTAAAGGGTTGTTGGTTCACATAAACCCCTCACTACGGGATTCACTAGGTTTCATATGGTAAAGTGGCTTAACTGTAGCATTGAAACCCAACAAAGATTAGTCCGGAGGTCATTGAGAGGTCAATGACCGATGGGCTCAGGCTCATGCCACGTACACACTCCATCTTGGATCCAAATGTGCAGACTCCACATTATATTTTCTCATAACAAACAATGATAAAAAAAAAACATCTGCGTATTGCTTTTGACAAGCTGCTTCAAGAAGTATCTTCTGTCTCTCAAAGCATGGCCAAACATAAGACCTCCACTGTTCCTGCTGTTGCCAACTCAATCAAAATCGACAGGATTGGAAGAATAGTTGCATTAATCTTCATGCCAAAGACTACCATTGACTTAATGTTCAAGTTCATTTGACATGGACCCCCGTGGCTGAAAGACACCACATGTAATATTCTGAAGGAGACATGTTAATGTGTTTATAATGGAAAACACACAGGTCTCTTATGAGCAGAGGCTTATTCATGTTCTTGGTTAAATGCCTGAACTAATTGTGTCATCCTCCCAGATGTTCAATATAGACACACTAGAAGGGATTATTAACATCTGTATATATAATACTTGTGGTGCTTCTCAGCACACCATGTTTGGTTTCGCTGCCAATTTTTACCAGAGCAATGGATAATACTTACTTTCACGGGTGCAACTTTCATCACTTCTTGGCCACAACTTGGTTCCCTAAACTTCAGCTGTTACATAAACTAATGAGCAGATGTCCTCACTCATCTGCTCCAGATAACAACATGGTGTTAACAGTTTAACACACCTAATAGCAAGTCTGACCAAAATGCAAAAAAGCAGTACAGCAATATTTTCATGAATGTGTAATAATAATAATTAGAACAGTAGTAATTATAACAATACTGACTTAATATATAAGAATGAATGAATGAATTAAGTATCTTTTATTTTGGACATGCTTAAAAACAAAACAAACAAGCGTGTGTGAAAGCTTGATGTCAGTCTCAATAAACAAATTGTCCAGACACTTAAAACTTAAATATTTCATGTTCAAAAAGGACTAGGAAGAAATTGAAACGGATTTATTATTATTACCCCTTTTGTTATTTATATATGTATACATACATTCTAAATTGTCTATACAATATAGCAACTATATGTATCATCTTTCAAGAGGAGACATCACAAAGGCCTTAACAACAAAAGACACAATAGCAATTTGAACAGACAAAACGACAGGCATAAATAGTAAAAAGCTCAAATCCATGGTCTCTCTTTTGTCTTGAGCCTGGAGCAAGAAACAACAACCAAACCTTCATCAGAGGGCCTGACAATATTGTCTGTTTATCAATGGAAGGTGCTGACTTTGAAATAACTTATCAGAACAATGTGCATTCATTATCAGGCCCAGTACAGAGCCTTGGGGCACACCCCAGGACATGTTGATGGAGTAAAGTTATAAAGCTATCACCATTAAGCAACATTTTGTTTATGTTTTTTCTATTTTCTTTCACAGCAGGCTAAATTGTTTTTATTGGAGATACTGGTATCCTATGAAATTAGAAGTTCCTAGGAATAGATTGGTAACAAGCATGTCATATCATGTTGGGAAGTTGTTAGTCATCAGTATGATTTTTTTTTTTACCTTTTCTATCCATTCTCAATATGAAGAGAATTGCATAATTCAGCACCAAATGTGTGTAACAAATAGTATCAACCCAAAAATTGCTGCAACAACTTATGGGACATAGGTTAACATGGAAATGGACTTCGGAAAGAAACATATTTATGTTCTGAACCATCATACACCTTACAGGTTTAATTCATTAAGTAATGTTAATTAGAGTTTTTTGACCAGAACAGTGCTGACTTGCATCTCAAATTAATCACCACTTCCAGGTGGCATTTATTGTTGACCTTCTATCTCCCCCTAACATTCTCTGCCCACAACCCCCAACTCTCAATAAATGGTCATATGGTAATAGGTTAAGTTAACCCATAAGAACCCAGACCCAGTTATCCTTAAAGGATGTGTTCTATAAGTGAACCACATTGAACACATTTCTGATGTTTTTAAAAAAAAATTCTACCCTTAAATGTCAAAGATCTGTAATGTGACAAACGTTACAATGGGCGTTTATGGTATTTATGTTTATGATATTTCTTATTTTAAAATAGAAAAACTAGACACATTTTCTGCTTACAGAGACACAAATTTGCCTTTTTATTTTGCATCTCCATAACCTTTATCAAAATTGTGACTTTAATTTGTTCAGGAAATATGGTCAGAACAAGTTAAATGCAACACAGGACACAACTATTAATGGATTAGAATTGTTAAATGGGTTTAAACTTAGCCTAGTAACAAAAATTAAGCTTTTTAAAATTAGCTACTTTTACACATTTCTGTTTCCAGTCACACAGGAAACATCTCTTAGGGATTTAAGGTGAAGCATAAAGCTGAATATGGGAGATTCTAGAAGATTTAAAGTGTTTGATACACGGGCGTCACCGTGGGTTCTTATGGGTTAAGTTGTTGTTTTTTTTATCAGGCCAGTCGTTTTTTCTGTAATCCTGCTCACTGAGACTGAGTCTTTGTTTAAATCAATTTAAGCATGCTGTTTCTCCATTGTATTCAAACTCTGTCTCAAAAAAAAGTTGTTGCTTTGAAAACAATAGACATTTGTTCTACCTCGTGCATTTCCATATCTAACCAGCGACTCTGTGTTTCTGTGTGTGATGTTGCAGCTGCAGAGACGTTGCTCCACCATGAGCAGCAGCCCCATGCCTCCCATCGGCAGACTGGGCCACTATGAGATCAAGGGCCTCCTGCTGTCCTTCCTGCACATTGTCAAGACCTTGTCAGAGGGTCAGTGATGATCGAGAACCACACTGCACAGCCAGGCCTTTTATTCACCATACACAGGATATGACACAACTGTCCCATGTGCTATTTTAGGATAGATTCTCTGCAGAAGCTTGGCTGTTACACAAACAATAAAGTAGAGTAAGGACTGACTGATTGTTAACCAGGCGTCTCCCGTTCAGGATGTTTGCCTACATGTCCTCTAGGATCAACAGGAACTTTTCTTTTTTAAATATGACTGCCTCTGAATTGATAGTGTTTAAAAAAAACTCACATCAAAAGCTTGACTTTCCTTTCGTCAACAGACACTCTCATGGCCTACTGGAACAAAGTCAGCCCTCAAGACATCATGAACTTCCTCAGGTTGCTCGAGTAAGTAGTAAACAAAAAACAATTTTTCATGACGCAATGGTATTGCAGTAACAGTTTTATGTTACAGTCATGATGCACAGTCTCACATCAAATGTCGTTTTACGCAACCAAAACTTCACTGAATGCCAAAGGTAAATTGGAAAACTGAGTTATCCATCTCATGAGGAGACACATCAAAAAAAAATGCAACAAACACAAAACCCTTTTGTCTTGACAGACAACCCAATCGTATTTCTCAGACAATAGAATGTGAAGTAGTTACCGAAACCAAACAAAACAAAGACAAAATTCCAGGAAATATTTAAAAGGGAAATTAAGCATGATATCCATGCAAGTTAGATTTCCCTTTCCTTTGCTAATATTTCTATTATTTTTCTCGCCTTGCAGGATCTGTCTGGTTCAGCTTCGTTACAGTGGAAAAAGGAACATTGGCCGGTAAGCTGGAAAACAAATGCACCCTTGTCTTTGAAAGTTTATGAACCTTTTTAAATGTTTCTGCATTAATGTGACCTACAATGTGATCAAATCAAGTCCTCATAATAGATCAGAGGAAGGCAACCATGTGGCTCTTCAGGGCATCTGCCGTGCAGATGGCTGCCTGTGACTTTACATTTTCATTTTCATTTTCATTGGTGTAGGCCCAAAGCAATTTGTATTCTTCAATTATAAAAATGTGTAGCTTATACACGGCAATAAAAAAATGTTTTTAACTGTCACGCTCATCACTCATGACAGACCACACATTTTTTCACACAAACAACACAAAGAAACTCAATTATGTGAATCAGTTGATCAGTGGTGAGGTGTGTGCATGCATGTGATGTGATGAAATGCAAGTGAATAAGATCAAAGTAACTAACAAACAAAACAAAACCAAACAAAGGAGGTAGCTTTGGAGGAGAGAGAGAGCTGAGGCCTCAGTCTCTCTAGCCTCAGCAGTACACTCAAAAAAATAACTCATTGGATGAACTCAATTAAATTGTGGGCAGAATTTCCATCCAACAAATATATGTAGCCCAAACTCAAAACAAGTGCATCGATGCAATATAATGTATTTGAGTTTATGTAGCTCACTTTTTTTTTTTACATTTGGTCGAACTCAAATTAAAAACATGTATGTATTGTATTTAAATTCAGTTACCTCAACTCATTTATGTCAAGGAGAGCTAAAATAAAGAAATTGTGTTCGTTCAGCCTAAAAACATAGAATTGGAAAACTGAAAGTCATTCTTTTTGGGTTGAAGGGAAGGACAGGGGAGTAAATTAATACATTTTAGGTTACACTTGTTAAACTACTTTTGATTTGATTTTAATTGATATATTTTCATTAGATAAACAACACATTAATGTGTCACATCTAAGAAGGGCTTGAATCATTTTTTTCAGTGTAGTTGTGACTGGATTCAGGTGTTGTCCCGTCTCCTGACACTCCTCCAGCTCTCTGCAGACTGGAGGAGTGGCATGACCTGTGGCCCCTCCCACACAGGAAGAGAAAAAAATGTTTTATTCATCTTTTATCGAGTCAATTTTAACATTTGGAATGATCTGTTGGTTCAGTAACCTCAGTCTGATGAATACGAAAAGGCTTGGATTGTTATGTTATGCCAAAAGATCATTGGCCTTGACCTGGAACACATTGGCAATATTTATCAAGTCAGAGCTACTATGAAAGCAAAGGCCATATTGTCAGACCTCCTACATCCTCTACATGCAGAGTTTCAGGAAGAGGGCCAAAACAAACAGATATTTAAAATCATTTGTTCCCTCAGCTGTTGGCTTCCTAAACAAACTAGGGTAGTAGCTTTGTCTTTCTTAAGCAATGTAAATTATATATCCCATGATGTCTTCCATATGCTTTTATGCTTTAATGTTTTTATGTTCTGTGTTTTGTATTTATTATGATTATTTGTTTGTTGTGTGACATTTTTTTACTACTGAATGCAGAACAAATTGCCCCTCGGGGACAATAAAGATTTATCAAATCAAATCAAATCAAATCAAATCAAATCAAATCAAAAATGCCACAACACAGGTGGAGGGGATAATCACACAACTAATAAGTGCATCATAGCGTATCAAGGTCAAGGTCACATTTATTACTAGAGCACCTTATACACAACCATGGTTGACCAAAGTGCTTTACATAACGGAATAACAACAAAAAATCCAAAAGATACATAAATGAATAACAATAAACTCAAAATTCAAAATATAAAGACAATTTCATCTAATAATATATGACATGAGATGTACAATACAACACACAGAAACAACTTTCTTCTCACGCAGGTTTGAAAGCTTGGGAGAAAAAATGAGTTTTAAGAGAAGATTTAAAAATGTCCAAAGTCTTATGAAAGTTTAGGGCCCAGCGCTTTAACCTCTAAATTTTGCCAACTTCAAGTCTAGTTTTGCGTTTCCTCAGTGAGAATAGCTTTCCATTCCAAATCCAGGCAGGTTTATCTTCATTGTAAGGCTTAAAATAAGGTTTGTGGCTCCATTCTAACATTTTTTTATCATTTTTTGGCCAACAATGGCTATTTGTTAGTAAAGATTGCCGACCCCTGTACTAAATGAAGAGGACCCAGGTTAACAAATAATACATATCCATATTGCGTATTTATATACGACATGAAATGTCTTTGGAGTTAGTTGTCAACCAATGGAATGACAACCAAGTGTGAGTTTAAACGATTTGTGAAAGTGTGCCATGCCTGGATTAAAGGAGATTTCTGCTAAGCTCACTTACAAATAGTTAAAGATCATTACCAGGCTGGGAAAATATTATTAAAGGGTGTTGCCTTAACCCATACATTTTCAGGCTCATTATGGACAAATCAAATTCAACACCGTTGTTGCCCTGGAGCGTACGTCAAAGAAATATCACTCTATGAGCTGATTGTTTAATAATCCAGGAGTTCACAAAGAACCCCCGGATGGTTTATGAAGGCCCAGACAAACCAAAACAACATCAAAGAACTAGCGCCAATAAATGTCGACTGACTCACGACAGCTGTTTCTGTGCCAGAAAGTTACAAACTCAAAGAAAGAAGAAAGCCAACCACCAAATAGCTTGTACTTTTTGCACCCTTGTAAGAGGAAATAAAGCAGCTCATGCCCAACAAGATTCTTCCAGAGCAATGTGCAGTCAGCAATTAAAAAACCTGAAACAAAAACAGGCCCTACAGGGTTCACATACTCACAACAACTGATTAATGGTACATTTACTCAATAAAAACATATTTAAAGTTTGTTTTTTTTTGTATTTGTTTAACTCGGCCCTCTTCATGTATTTTTAGACTTAGATCTGATCACAATTCAGACCAAAATAATTTCACATACAGTACAGGCCAAAAGTTTGGACACACCAATCTCATTCAATGCGTTTTTCTTTATTTTCATGACTATTTACATTGTAGACTCTCACTGAATGCATCAAAACTATGAATGAACACATATGGAATTATGTACTTAACAAAAAAGTATGAAATAACTGAAAACATGTCTTGTATTTTAGATTCCTCAAAGTAACCACCCTTTGCTTACTAGAATATAAGACATGTTTTCGGTTATTTCACACTTTTTTGTTACATAATTCCACATGTGTTCATTAATAGTTTTGATGAATCTACAATGTAAATAGTCATGAAAATAAAGGAAACGCATTGAATGAGAAGCCGTGTCCAAACTTTTGGCCTGTACTGTAAATGTTATTGTGATTTGGATAACCATTACATCACCTATTCTTTTTAATGGGTGATGTGCTTGACAATGTTTTTTTCTTGTTGCTTTAAGTTATGTTACGCGAATAGGTCTCATTTCCCATCTGTGTCCGCCTCTTTTCTCTCCCTGTCTTTCCAATAAATAAATGCACACTTTGTGGATGTATTATTCATACAGGAGTCAGGAGATGTGCATGTCCAAGCTGTTCTCCTCAGACAGGAAGTCTCAGACGATGCCGGCTATGCGCTGCAACCGAGCCAGCCTCATGCAGACTAAGATCCACCAGTTCAGCACTATGGAAGCCTCCCTCACTCTCAATATAGGTAACCACACACACACACCAGAAAATATTGGAAAGTTCAGGCTAAACTTTTTTCCTCTTGTGATTTCCTTATGAAAAATGTTGCTCAATGTAGTTACATGCAAGCATACAACTGAAACAATATGGAGAGTAAAGTTTTCAATAATAGATTCATATTTAAATAGCTGTAACTAGTGATTCTTGGAAATCAACAGCTCTACGCACCCATGTAACTACTATATAATTTCCTGGTTCTTTTTTTTTTTTTTAAACCCTCAAGTTCATGAATTGGTACATATTTTGTGACGATAAAAGGGCTGTGTAATATGCCACTAAGCTGAGGTGTGGACTCGAGTCACATGACTTGGACTCGAGTCATGAATTGCTGATGACTTTTGACTCGACTTGAAGAAAAAAATGTAAAGACACGTGCAACTCGACTTGGACTAATAACTTGTGACTTGTGACTTCACTTGGACTTCAGCCTTTTGACCTAAAAATACTTGCTACTTTCTCCAAAACCCAAAGATTAAAAAGTATTTTACTAAGGGCCGCCCTATCGCTCTTTGTGTAAATGTGAGGTGTCTTACTGTGTCTCGCTGTCTGTGTGTGCTGTCGGCACAACATCCAAATTCGATTCACGTTATTTTGAACCGACAGCATCCATCCAATCAAATTGCAGGACAACCAATGAAGAAGAGCTGTCAACAAACGGCACCAGTTGGCAAAAAATTATACCAAAGATAGTTTTGTTCGGGTATAAAAACTACAAAGTGGTCAACAAAAAACTAATTGCAGTATGCAAAACATGCAGGTTGATAATACACCCACACACACACACACACTCACACAATATGAGATGAGACAAGACAGGACAGAAACTGCTGTGGAACTAGTTTTAGTGCAATATGCTCTTGTTATGCACTTGGGTTTTTTTGTGTTTGAAGAATGTGAAAAAAGTTTTGATAAATAAATACAGATTTTAAAAGCATATAGCACATTGCTCTGTTGTTAAAAGGACTCCAAAGGACTCGAAACTGGGGGGACTTGGCTTGAGTTGAGACTTGACTCAGGACTTAAGGACAAAGACTTGAGACCTTACTTGTGACTTGCAAAACAATGACTTAGTCCCACCTCTGCCCCTCAGACAGTATTTATATATTCTCTCCAGGAAATGTTCTAGGAAACTGAGACTAAACAGATCTTTATCATATTTTACGTCACATAACAAAATGCTGCCCTATTAACCCATTGATGCCTAAAACTTCCTGTAAAACCTCTGGTTGCTTTTAAAATAAGCCCCTTAAACCTGAAGTTTTTCTGGAAATTCAACAGAAGTGTCAACGCTTCCTACTAAATAATAGATTTTTCAGCCTCTGTAGCAGATAGAAATGAAATTCAACATGTATTTCAGAGCTTATAGAAATACTACAAAACAACGTAAACGCTTTCCAGGCTTCAATGGGTTAACATACCAAAAAGTTTAAAAGTTAAGTAGACCTTTCTTCAACTTAATTTATATGTTTTTTTTTAGTAAACGTGCAGTCAAAAGACGCTCGCAAAACAGCAGTTTCTACTTTTTCCACAAGTAAACGAGTGTTATACTTAAGCCTAGCTCAAACAAAACCTCAGCAAAATCTCAGTGTTGAAACCTGGAAGAAGTCCTGTTTAAATACGAAACCAAGTTTGTGCTTGCTGGATGGATCTGAAGCCTAAGTGAGGACAGAGCCACGCGAGTTGTAAATACAAAGTTAATCTCACAAAGCCAGACTTGACGTCTGGAGAAAGTCATGCACAAATGTTGTTGGAGACACACACATATAAACCTACATCAAGGCACGGCACCATGTTTGTGTCTGGATAGGAACCAGTCAACAGGCTGTTACTAACCCACTGGTGTTAAGACTCATATACAATTGAGCCTCAGGCTTTCCTAGATGTAACTGACCAAACTGTGTCAACCTTTAACGCCTTTGTAAACTGAATGTAATAAATATCTGACCATTCCAGATTAATGCAACAATGCATACAATCCATTCCACACTGTTGCACCTCTTTACTAACGTGTCCATTGTGTGCCATCCCCTGCTTTCCGGGTGACGTCTGTGGTGTGTTCAGGCTCCTTGACAAAGACAAATTCTTCTCACAAATTTGCCACTTTTAATTGCCTTGATCTGCTACCTTCTTCCAGCAGATTTACCACTTGAAATCTCATAAATTTGCAAGTTTTTTCTTGAAATATTACCCTCCTCCCTTGGATGCGTTTTTTTTTTTTTTTCATACTTGGCCCTAATACACCGTCAGACTATAGATTGCATTAGAACATTCCTTGATGTCCCAGATGAAGTTGAATTGTGCTGGATATTTCTGAGTAACGTTTCTGTCATATTAATCCAGTGATTCCGAAATGGTGAACTTTGTAAAACCCTTCCACTATTAATGCAGTATGACTCACCGCAGTGTTGACAAAATAAGTGCCTGCTACTGTTATCAGGAGATCATCATGTCCTCATACCTAAATGTAATAATTGCTATCTTACACATGTGGTTAATGTTGTAAAGCGGTCACAGGTTGGTTAGCTTTAGGCACAAAAAGAGGCTTGCACCTGCTGAAACATCCCATAACGACCCATATCACGGATCACGGAGCATTCTAATATAATACCACAGACGTGATTATACATACACATGCGGTTTGCGGTTGTAAAAAAAAAAAAAGGCTGCAGTTTCATTGAATTTAGGCTTCAAAAGCACTGACCTAGGTTTAGGGCAAAAAAGGAGTTATAAAAGACTGTCTAAACAGTGAATTAATTTACTTAAATGCTGAAAGTACAGATGAATTTGGAAAGACTAAAGCCATAACTATGTCACTTACACTACTGGAAGTGACATAGTTATGTAAAAAAGTGAGGCACAAAAATTCAGTGATGTTTAAACCACATTGTTTAACCCATTGAGGCCTAAAACGCCTGTAAAACCTCTGGGCGATTTTAAAATAAGCCCCTAAAACCTGAAGTTTTTCTGGAAATTCAACAGAAGTGTCAATGCTTCTACTAAATAATAGATTTTTCAGCCTCTGTAGCAGATAGAAATGAAATTCAAAAAGTATTTGAGAGCTTATACAAATGCTACAAAACGACGTAAACGCTTTCCAGGCTTCAATGGGTTAAGTTGTTTTCACATGGGACATGAACCATGTTCTCCTGGGTGAAAGTCCAGGGCCTGCATGCCCCCCAGACCCCCGAGCTGGCTACCTTTCCCCACTGGTTGGCTACTCCATGTCTGAGTAGGAAAAGCCCTGATTATTGGAGTGCACCACATCAAAGGACAGAGAAATAAACATTCACAGAGTGATAACACGTGTTAAAGAGGCTATTTTGCATGGATATGAATACAGGTGTGCTTTGAGATTTTGGCTTGCACTTTGGTGTGACTTGAGCACTACTGTATCCAATTATTGTAATCTGTGTTATGAAACCTAGTAAACAATGAGTCACTTGCCTTGTGAACTACAATCCTTGGATTTATTTTCAAATTGATTTTGTAAATACACATTCTTAATTTAGATTTTGATGCATTTGGTTTTTATTCATGTTTCACACAGTGTCCCAACTTCTTTGGTATCAGTGTTGAATATCAAAATTAACAAGTCAAAGCAGGGACAGCAGCCACAACACTGTAATCATCAGCTATTTCTACACAAAGGGATGTGTTCTTTATTACAGTGTGAAACATTACCCGATACTATGTCCTCATATGATTTGTTTAATGTGTGTTGTAGGGACAGGCCCATCTGAAGCAGAGATCCACCATCAGGCTCTGTTGGAAGGAAACATCTCCACCGAGGTCTGCCTCAGCGTCCTGGACGTCCTCTCTCTTTTCACACAGTGTTTCAAGGTCAGCACACACAATAAAAGTAAAATTGTACACGTCTTCTCTGTGTATTCTTGCGTTGTATGGACAGAATAAGGTTTTTTGGGGGTTAAGCATGTAATGTAGTGTGTACTGTGTGTGTCAGACCCAGCTGCTGGACAGTGACGGTCACAACCCCCTGATGAAGAAAGTGTTTGACGTTTACCTGACCTTCCTTAAAGTCGGCCAGTCAGAAGCTGCACTCAGACACGTGTTCGCCGCACTCAGGTCTTTCATCAACAAGGTAAGTCGTCACACTCGCTCAACACTCTCATTCTCTCTCAGCGTGCTTTTTATAGCATCCAAAACAAGGACAAAAGCCACTCTTGGAATCTCATTTATCTCTGACAAAACAGCGGATGCATGGAATAAATAAAAGAATAAATATTCACTTCCTGGTTCCCACATTCACATTCACATGTTGCCTTATTTCTCTTAACGTGATTTGTTTCATCTCAAGAGTAGTAGAAACTTAATCCCAGACTCATGAGAGTACGTGTCCTGTAGTTCCCAGGAGAGGAGACCTCCCACTCCCTCGTGGCATTCTCCAATTGCACAGCACGATCACGGCTGCTTGTGTGATGAGTCAGAGAGAGCTGGAGGGGAGACACTGTTCTGGCATGTTTCTTTTCTGTTACAGTACGAGGAGTGGGAGAAACTGGCTGTTGTGGAGTCCCGCATAGTAAACCATGCTCTGGGATTATAAACAAGACAGTTGCCAAATGCAGAACGATCCAAGACAGAATATGAATTATGAGGAAGAAATGCACTATGGGTTAATTGAAGTCCTTCCTTTTTCTGTAGAAAAGCTCGACTGACTTGATTCTAGTAAATCAAAGGCTGGTGACAAGGCAACAAAGCAGCAACTCCCTTTCCAAACAGTTCCCACCTACCTGAACTGCTTTATTCAAAGCTCAGCCCTTTAATGAACACCTTCACAGATAATAGACATTGATAAAGTGGAAAAAGAAAAAAGGAAAAAACATTTTTTTCTACGAGCCTATGCTTTGTCTGTGCACTTCCTGTTGGCACACTCCATTAATCAGGTTCAAGTTAGATTTTTATTCCAAATTGTAAAATATAGGACTGATATAAACTTTTATTTGCTTAAAACGGAATATATAAAAGTCTATTGGGGCTTAAAAATAATTAATGCAATAATAGATCCATGTTCTTTGAAATAAACATACATATACTGATTCCACTGGATAACAAACCTCATAATTCTAACAAAAGCAGCAAGTGATTTCAGGTTTCGCTGTTTTTGGGGGATTTTTATTCTTTTCTAATGTCTCACTGCCACTTTCCTGCTGCCTACCCCTACGTACTTACAGTACTTTTCTAATCCAATCCCCTTCCTTTAACACACTAACGTGTTGTCCCGCCAGTTCCCGTCTGTGCTGTTTAAGGGCCGCGTTACCCTGTGCGAAGCGCTGTGCTGCGAGGTGCTCAAGTGCTGCGTCTCCAAGCTGGGATGTCTGAGGGCCGAGGTCTCCGCTCTGCTCTACCTGCTGATGAGAAACAACTACGAGTTCACCAAGAGGAAGACCTTCCTGCGCACGCATCTGCAGGTAAGGTGTTGGTTTTGAAAGTAGACTCACTCTGGAGCAAACTGATAACACCATGAATTTCACATCACTTGCAAATACAGCCCTAAAATGTTAAAGCTGAGCACAATTTGCCTCTTTTTTTTTTTTTTTTTTTTTTTAACACATGATTGCAATTATCCAAGTGGCAGAGTATAAATGTGCCTGAGGTTAAAGCGTGGGTTGCGATGGGTGAAGCCATGCATAACTCCCAATCTGACACGTTCTTTGGCTGTTGTTTTTTTAACAGATTAGACTTGGCTCATTTAACCATTAAGATAAGTGTTACTTTAGAGAAAACAGAGGCGTAGTGCGTATTTACGCACAACAGCGTAGCTCCATTGATTATATAAATCTCCAGAGTTGGACCAGCTGATCGGTCCAGAACTGTTATTTAATATTTGTTTTCTTCTACATCTCCAAACGATAACACACACACACACACACACACGCAGTCCACTTTCACACAGTGACCGTATGTGAGTGCATAAGCTGTGGACTTCCCGAGAGCCAGACAGAGTGAGACGTCTGTCTGCTTATTTACCTAATCCGTCATTAATTTCTAGTGTATTTTCAAAAATGACACATAGGGGAGCTGAGAGGAGTGTTCTGTCACTGAATCCCAAAATAAAGGAGTTTTTTGTTCGGTAACCACCAGGGGCCTCATGTATCAACGCTGCGTACACACAAAAACATTGCGTACGCTGTTTTTCCCGCGCACGCCACCTGTATGAAAAGTAAACTTGCCATGAGTATGTGCGGACCGCTGCGCAATCTTTCGAGGTGCCGTGAGAATGTGCGGTGGCACCGCAAACTTTTGTTTGGCGGAAACTACTGTCTTTTATGCTGTATTTAAAACGTGTTTCATATCTAAACTCAAACTACACACAACTGGCTTTGTGTTTACTATTCATAGCTCTCGGACAATGGAGGAAAAATGCTGTTCTCCACCCTCAATAACCCGTTCTAAATATGAGGGGATAGATGATTTTTTCCATCCATTATTATATTTTATATTTCACCTGCATACTGCTGCTTAAATGTGCAGTAATAGTATGTTGAAGTATGTATGTTTCTTAAGATTGTTTATTTTCTTAAGTCTATATATTTTGCTATTTCCACTATTTTTATATACATATATATACCGAATTTCCCTCTGGGGATTAATAAAGTATTTCTGATTCTGATTAATACGGAGCGCACAAATTTTTCACAGACAACCTGCCTTAATTACTGTGTCAAAGTCCCGATCGCTGATTGTTTCCCCTTTGGTTTAACATGGAGATGTTAACACTGCAGGTGTACAGCGATCCATGACACACAGAGATCCCTCTCCCCGGAGAAAAAAACATGTGTGGGAAATCTTTTCAGAATATGTCAGGTGTTGTGCATATTTGATCCCGTGTGATGTTTAATTGGCACAACAAGTTTTTTTTTGTTTTTTTTGGCACAACACGTTAAGAGTGACTTATAAACTGATGCGTAAAAATGATTAGAGCATGCATTACGCGCTGAATGCTCAAACAACGGTGGAGTTTAGAGGAATCACGTGTTCAGGGACACTTCTGCCATGGTGCGGGTCTCTGATCCGGCTGCATTAATAGCCACAGTGACACTTTGTTGTGATCCCAGTCCTGAGGCACCAAAAAGCATATTTTCCTGCCTCCACCTCAGAGATCACCACATCCACCTCGCGAGCAGTGGCAGCACGCTGATTTGCCATTGTTTTTAGATAATCAGCGGGCATGCCGGTGATTTATAGTAATTTGCATGTCATCTGCGTATTCATTTGCGGGAGGAGCCGGGGCGTGGTTGGTGGCTCAGTTCCACGCTGGTTGGGATTTATCAAGGAAAGGTGTGCAGACCCCAGTGTAAGCACAGTTTGATACATGTGGACGTGAGTTTGCATACGTACTTTTCTAGTTTCAGGAGTACGCCATCTTCCACTATGAAAGCTACGCACTCTTTGATACATGAGGCCCCAGCTCTTTAATGACGCTCATAATGTCACTGTAACTGTGTGTGGATTGGGATTTTTTTTGCACTGAGGGTCATTTGCATAGAAAGGGGACAATTTTGCACCAAATGTGTGCATATTACCTTATTGAAATATATGCAAATAGAGACGGAACTTCCTTGGCAGCGCAGTCAGGGGAATTACACGTTTTTGTTGTTGTTTTTTTCCTTATTTGCTTTTAGAGCCCGCAGAGTCCTGTAATTCTTATGTGAACCCCCTTAATGATCCTAATATTCACCCTTGATCTTTAGCCTTTTGTCAACACACACTCCTCTCAGTACTTCAGATGCTGTCATACGGGAGGTGAAGAATGTTGAGAGGGTGTTTATATTGTTTTCCGGCTCTTCTGATTACACAGTGACAGAAGGCTGTGCAGTTTTCCATTAGCTCACTGGACTCTGTCGGTACCTCCACCATTTAGAACAGTTTCATCCTTTTTGGTCCGAGGTGCCCCCACAGTTCTGTCAGATCATATGAACTCACATGCAACTTTATCAGTTTCCTAATGTGTGTTACATTACATTACATAAAAGTGAATACTTTTTTTATAACACTGAAGTGTCTGCCATTACTTTAAGTTAACTAGTAGCCTACAACTGTTTTAAGCTAATTGTTTGAGCTGGTTAGTCAGTACTTTAAGCTAACATTTCAGACACTTATCCATTACTTTTAGCCAATTATTGGAACCTTTTTACATTTATATAACCTAACTATTTTAACTGTTATCCATAACTTATGATATATCAAGTTTTTATCCATTATGTTTAGCAATTTCAGCATTTATCTTTTATTTAGCTAAATATTTCAACATTTTATTACTTTAACCTTTTTAAGCTAATTGTTTAAACTGTTTAGTTAGCACTTTTAGCTAACATTTCAGACACTTATCCATTACTTTTAGCCATTTTTTAAAACTTTTTTACATTAATTTAACCTAACTATTTCAACTGTTCAGTACTTTAATCTAATTATTTCAACATTTTATCCATTTCTTTAAGCTAACTAGTACAACTGTTTAGTGAGCACGTTTAGCTAGCCATTTCAGCTGCCTATTCATTACTTTTAGATAACTATTTTACTATTTTGACAGTTTCTCCACTAGCGTACTTAAAGCTAAGTATTTCAACTAGTTATTCCTTTTAGCTAACATTTTAGCCATTTATCCATTATTTTTAGCAATTAATTTGAACCCTTTTACATGCATTTAATCTAATCTTAAATTTCTTAAAGTACCCCTGGTTTACTGATTTTGAGCATTCTGTGTGGATTTGTGTTTATGATCCTTTCATTTTCCTCTTCTCCTCATCCACTCTACTTCCCCCTTGACTCCTCTTTTTTCTGGTCTCCATCCATCCATTGGCTTTGTTTCTTTGTATGTCCAGATCATCATTGCTGTAAGCCAGCTTATCTCCGATGTGGCGCTGACTGGCAGTTCACGCTTCCAAGAGTCTCTCTCCATCATCAACAACTTCGCAAACAGCGACAAGGCCATGAAGGTACAGTACAAGTCAACACGACTAGTGTAGGAATAGTCTTACCAAACACAGCTCTGAATACAATAGGATTAAACAACCATCAGAAAGATAAAATCAAGAAAATAGATTGTATATTCCGTACATTTCTGACCAAGAAACCTTTCCATATAAGCCCATGGTGTGCTTTCTAAGCAAAGAAAGGAAACAACTCAAAAACTGCAGAAGGCCTATCTGGGATGTGACTCTCTGTGTCTGTGTTTATTCTGACTTCAGACCAGCCACTGGATCCCATTTGCAAAACACTCTGCTCCCAAAGTGAGATTAAATATGTATTGTGGCAAAAGAACTGATGTGCTTTGTGGACTGTAAATAAGAAGTGAAGATGATGGATGACCAACTGTCTTTGCAGGAGTCTTGTAGAAGTTCAGTGGTTTAAATGCGTAAAGATTAAATCGATTTCAAAGAAGCCGGAATGTTAATTTGAACAGTGGCCTGCTTGTGTTTTTCTGACAGACTGGATCATGTTTTCTTAAGTTTACTGTGTGCTCTCTCTCTCTCTCTCTCCTCTCTGCATGATGTAGTCCACAGCATTCCCTTCTGAAGTGAAAGGTCTGACCAAGCGGATCCGCACAGTGCTGATGGCCACGGCCCAGATGAGGGAACATGAGAAAGACCCAGAGATGTTGCTGGACCTCCAGTACAGCCTGGCCCGGTCCTACGCCAGCACCCCTGAACTGAGACGGACCTGGCTGGACAGCATGGCCCGAGCACACCTCAAAAATGGAGATCTTTCTGAGGTATCAGCAGGAGGTCTTTAAACGATCTGGTTCACTTCTTGGTACATGTTCTTTCTGTCTCTTATTGTTTTTGCCTTTAGGTTCACCAACAGGACAAGTTGTGGTTTTACTGGCAGTTTAACCACTCAAAGACCTTACAGTTGTTGTACAGTGAGCTGCAGCACACTGTAATGCTTTATGTACACAGTGAGTCAGGGCTGCAGGTTTCACAAGGTTTCACGGAAGTGTTACTCATTGTATTGCTCCTGGTCCCCCCAGATCAAATTCCCTCAAAGGTCATCTGGATAAAACACTGATGCAATTTATCATACAGTGTTTTTACAATACGACACTAAACACATAGGTCAAAAATGTCATTTTACTTCGATGTTTTTATGCAAAAGCTTTATTTGTGGTGGTCACAAAATACATTTTTGGTAAAATAACATAATGTAATACACTACTACTACTGACTTTTACTGGGTTCTAATAGCAATGTTTTGTTAAAGATGGATCATGTTGTTCCTTCCCAGAAGGTCAAAGGCCAGGGTTATTTATTTACCCAGCTTTAATTACAAGAAGTAAAGAGGGGTTTTTTTTACAAACATGAAAGACAAAATGACAACGCACCAAACCCAACCCACACATTTGTTTAGATTTGGTTTTATTTTGTCTGTAGTTTAAGGTTGTTGTTTTTCTTGCTTCCTCTGTTTCATTATACTGTGTTTTTATTTTTATTCAGTGTTTATTTTATTTATTCATTTGAAATTCTATTGTTTTATATTCTGGTGTTTTTGATTTGTTTCATTTTATTTTATTTGTCTGTTTTTATTTCACACTCCATTTAATTTTGTTATTATCTATTTTTATTTTATATTATATTATATTATATGCTGCGGTTATTTCACACTCCATTTAATTTTGTTTTATCTATTTTTATTTTATATTGTATTATATTCTGTTGTTATTTCACTCTCCATTTCATTTTGTTTTTATTTTATTTTTATTTTATATTCTGTTGTTTTCATCTTACTTTTTTAAAATCTGATTTTATTTTATTTGTTTATTTATTTATTTATCTTATTTTGTTTATTGCACACACCTTTTTTTTAAACAGTGATTATAATCAAAAAATATAATTTAGTTAAATTTGCCTCAGTATAGGAAAAGGGAACCTGACAACAACCAATTAACTTCTTACCAGAAAGCTGCATGTCTATGTTGTTGCTACTAGTTTCGATGTTAGGTGTGGCAGTTGGTGGTGAGTCACAATGAGTAAGATTCTTGTGTGTGTGGTCTAGAAATGTCCACTTAATTGTTTTTTATTTTGTTCTTGTCTCCACAGGCCGCCATGTGCTACGTTCATGTGGCTGCACTGGTTGCAGAATACCTGCACAGGAAGAGTAAGGCACTCTGCACATGCACGCACATCCACACACCTTTACCCCTATGGGAGGCTTACACACACACACACACACAGTTGCCGTGTTTCCATCAACAAATTTCGATGTGCATTTTGAAGATTTGCATGAGAAAAGCTTGATGGAAACACTGAAATTTGAAAAAAACTTTTGAAAATGTGCATACAATCTTTAAGTCTTTAAATTCGATTTGACTTTAATGGAAAGACGGCTTGTAATTGACTAGGAAGCATTGCGTGCAGTAAGAAAAATATTTGCCTATGCCAACGGTATTAGGTAGTCACAAAGCACAAAGTCATATTTTATCTCTCTGTGACACGTGTGAAAAAAAAGTCAATATGACTGGATATTTTGTCATGAATGATACAGATTTTCATTTGGATTTTCATGATTTTTTAATTGTTTTAGGACTACTATGTATATCAACTAATTTTTTTTACCTTTTCTTTGCTGTTTATTCATTAGAGCTGTTCCCCAGCGGCCTTGCAGCTTTTAAGAAGATTACCTTCAATATTGACGAGGAAGCTGCCATGAGGGAAGACACCGGAATGCAAGATGTTTATTACACTGAGGTGGGGAGGTCTGGATGGTGTTTGGTTTCTTGCCTTGTTATGGTAAATTGTGACAGTGAAAAAAATAACTTAGGCAATAGTTAGTCACCGATACTAGCGGTGGAAATCACAAAAGGCCCCGTGATGCAATATTAGTATTTGTACTTATGTCTAGGGTTGCAGAATTCAGAATTTTCAGAGTTGGAAACTTTCCATGGGAATTAACAGGAATTTATGGGAATAAACTGGGTTTTACAAAATTCGGGGGGGATGATTAATATTTAACTCAACATTCATGTTTTTGTTATTCAATGAAAGAATTGATTATACACTAAAATAATTCAAACTTGATAGAGTTCTACTTTTCTACTTTTTATTATTTGTTTTTGTTTTTATTTATGTTTGGATATGATACATTTTGTTTAAATGACCCCCAATTTCAAGTTAATTCCCATTTATTCCCATAAATTTCCATTATTCCCATGGAAAGTTTCCGATTTGGAAGATTTCCAGAATACCTTAGCTTAACTTCACATTCTTTTTTTTTTTTAATTTACCTGAAATTTTACACCGCTTTGCAACCCTACTTACTGTATGTCACATCACAATATTATAGTGGTTTTAAACATTTTGAGATGAGTATTGCAGTCGCGATTTATTACCTTTTTTTAACTGCATAATTTGTCGCCAAAGGAAAACTGTGCCGATATCTGTTTTATCCAAAAGATAGAGTTTTCTACTAAATATTCCTCATCCCACTTCAGTCATTTTTATTGTAGCAAACTGGAATTGTAAAGCAGACAAAAATCTGTCATAAATGTTGCCCCTGCCCCTGACAAACTGACTGTTTGTATTACAGTCTGCCTTGTCCAACTGAACTACTGCACAGGTATTTTAAACAATGCAACAAATAGGTAATTTAGCCCCTTCGGCAATTGATATTCTCGTACCAAAAAGTAAGATTGCATCAATACATTGATTCAACAATCAAAGATGCAATTTCACTGATAAAAACATTTTTTTAAATCTCTAGCCTTTAGTGCTTCCATACTACCAGCACTCGTTTGTCAAGTCAAGTCAAGTCAAGTCAAAGTTTATTTATAGAGCACATTTAAAAACAACCTCAGTTGACCAAAGTGCTGTACAGTTATTAAAATAGAATAAATCATACACAACTGGGTATAAATAAAAAGAATAAAATACTAAAAACACCATAAAATAAAATAAAATAAAATAGTAATAAAAACTCAATCCAAAACAGAGTTAGAGATACAAAAGACAAAATAAAAGGGTAAAAAGTAAAAAGAAAGCCAAGGATTCTTGCCTAGCTGGGACTGAACGCCAAGGAGAATAAATAGGTTTTTAATAATGTTTTAATGTTTGTGTTAATAAAAATAATTAAAATAGGTTTAACCCCAGTATAAAATCTTCCTTTTTTTATACTGTAAATGTGGATAAAAAGATTTGTTTTATCCTTTTCTACCCCTTTTTAGGAAGTGCTGGTGGAACACCTCGAGGTTTGTGTGGAGGCGCTGTGGAAAGCCGAACGCTATGAGCTCATCACGCACATTGCCAAACTCATTATCCCGATCTACGAGAAGCGCCACGAGTATGAGGTACAGCAAACCAACACTCAAACAGATATCACAATATCATAAACACGCAGCCACTGTTTCTTGCCTTTCCTTGCAAAGTGATCCATCCGTGTCATTGTGCTTACGAAGGTCAAGTAATCACACCTATGTAAGGACTTTTGCTTTGTCGAAACATTTTCTTCATATAAATACTTGTGTGTAACGTTTACCCTATTCATTTTCCACTCATCATTAAACTCGTTGGCTTCTGGGACTTGTTGACTTGCACTCACAGGGTTGTTAGCATGACTTCATCTTATTTTATATTGTTTGCCAGCAGGTGAAAATATATACAGTCATGGAAAAAATTATTAGACCACCCTTGTTTTCTTCAATTTCTTGTTCATTTTAATACCTGGCACAACTAAAGGTACATTTGTTTGGACAAATATAATGATAACAACAAAAATAGCTCATAAGAGTTGAATTTAAGAGCTGATATCTAGACATTGTCCATGGTTTCCTTGATCATGATTTTGGTTATTATGAAGAAAACCATGGAAAATGGCTAGATTCATAATATTAGTTCTCACAATTTGGGAATGAAACATTAACCCATAAGAACCCAGACCCATTAATCCTTAAAGTAAAATTATGGGGGATATACCACAGACCAAGTGAACCACATAGAACACATTTATGATGTTTTAATTTTTTTATTTTTAATCTACCCCTAAATGTCAAAGATCTGTGATATGGCATATATGTTAGATTGGGCGTTTATGGAAGTTATGTTTATGATATTTCTTATTTTAAAATAAATAAAGGAGGCACCTTTTCTGCTCACAGAAACACAAATTTGCCTTTTTCTTTGCATCTCCACCACATATATCGAACTTGTGACAGGATAGGATAGGATTATTTTTTGTTTATATTTGGTCAAATGTACTTAGATTAGAATTAGAATTGTTAAATGGGTTTAAACTTAGCCTAGTAACAAAAAAAAAGCTTTTTGAAAATAGCTACTTTTCCACATTCCTGTTTCCAGTCACACACATATTTTGGAGAAGTCACTTCTTGTCACAGTCACACAGTGACTCACACAGTCACAGTCTTGCTAAGGGATTTAATGAGTTAAGGTGAAGCATAAAGCTGAATATGGGAGATTTTAGAAGATTTAAAGTGTTTGTTACACGCGTGTCACTGTGGGTTCTTATGGGTTAAATAAATGGCTAACTGACATGTCTTCAATGTGTGAGAACAAACCCACAAAAACAATGCTACCTGCTCCTCAGAAACAATTATCTTGTGTGAAACTAATATTTTCCACACAAGATAATTATCATAATTCCTGTTTTTTCCTGGTTTGTTAATGCACATGTGCCTCAGTCGATCCAAAAACAAGCAATGGGGAAATAAATCAACTCGGGATGACACATGTTTTGTCTTTCCAGAAACTGAGCCGCCTGTACGACACCCTGCACAGAGCCTACAACAAGATCATGGAGGTTATACAATCAGGCCGCCGGCTGCTCGGGACGTACTTCAGAGTGGCTTTTTACGGACAGGTGAGGTCCACAAGCAGCTTTAAATGTTTGTTGTTGTTTTATTATTTGATGAAAGTGAGTTTGCAATTAGCACCACACACTGCCATGCCGCACGCAAAGGGTTGGGTTAGTTGGAACGTAGTTCAAATAGGTGTGGTAATGAATCATTCCTTTCTCAGGCTTTGATATGATTCTTATAGGTTTTTTTATGGAATGATATAACATTAAATTACAATTTTTTAAAAAAGCATCCAGAAAGAAAGGGGGACTGAAAGCTTTAAAATATGGTGTAGAAAAATAGGTATTTAATTTTAATCCAGACTTTCTTTATTGGTTTTTTCTTTCTTTACAAACAGTCAGGATCTCAGTTCTTACAAATGACAATGGTTCCAAAACAAGCTTAAGATCCAGTTATTATGGACATATCAGCCCAGATGTAACCACCCACCCTGAACTACACACATTCAATCCATTCATACTCACGACATACATGTGCAAGGCATAGGTTACAAACAAGGGAACAGAAAGCGAAGAGACATAATACTAAGGAAAGATACAGATACATAGCCATTAAAAATAAATAAATAAAAACATACATGCATATATACATATGAATATGGTATTTAATTTTAAGGACAAAAAAAGAAATAATGACTGCAAGGTGATTTTGTCTATCTGAAAGATTATCTGTGTTTAATTTGAGTCAATCAAGGTGCACTGATGTACGTATATTACATTTATTAGCCCTGCTTTATAATATCCTTGATAGTGATTTTGGTTATTATCCAGAAAACCATGGACCATGGCTAGATATCAGCTCTTAAATTAAACTCTTATGAGCTATTTTTGTTGTTAGCGTTATGTTTATCCAAACCAATGTACCTTTAGTTTTACCAGGCATTAAAATGAACAAGAAATTGAAGAAAACAAAGGTCTTTTAGGGTTTATTAACTAAAGGAGAAGGCTTGTCTAGTGTATGAAGCAGCTGTGGATTACAGGTAGTCTGAGAATCCCCATTACCTTTTGTTCAGTACTGTACCTGACATTCCTTTTACATTGTACTTTTTGTGTTGCTTAGTATTGGCATTGCAATGTGTTGAGAAGCTGCAGTGTTAGTGCAGACAGCAAAACAAGTGGATGTTATGTTGCCTTGTGTTGTTTTGTTTTGGTGGACTGAGGCAAGAAATTCCAGTAATGCTGCTTCAACTGGATAAATACAAAGCAGGATGTTCAGTGTTATTGTAATGAGTGCACAGCAAATGTAATATGATAGCTTTGTATCGGATTTCACAACGAATACTCAGCCATCATGAAACAACACAGGGGCTGGCAACCTTTTAGATACTGAGTGTCATTTTTACATTTTCTTTTTAATCAGTGTGCCAAAAACATTAAGGTTAACAGTTTAATTATGACACTACATCAACATGTAAATCTCTATTGGATCTATTGTTTTATTTAGTCTATTTATTCCATTCATATAGGCCACTGGTTCCCAACCTGGGGGTCCCAACTCTAACTAGGGGTCGCCAAAGCTTCACAGGGGGTCAAGAGGGCTTCTTTATTTTAGGGGTGTAAAGCTGCTTTAACCAAGAAAAAACCTGATTATGAGTCCATCTGGTACTTTAGAAGGTGCTAAAATATGAAAACATCATATCAGAGTTGAAATCATTAACCCTACCAACCTTTCAGCAATCTTGTTCATCAGGAATAAACGTAAAAAATAGTTGTACTTTTTTACCCGCTGTGGTTACAAATGATATACAAAGTTCCCATTTCAGCTGCTCTAAAAGACATTCAGTTATTTACAAAATGTTGCAAAAGCAACAAATGTCAAAAAGGGAGAATTAAGAGTAGCAAACTATAATATGACCACTATAGAAGAATGCTGCCGTCCTTATCCAAAATGTCATGAGAGGACACTTCAACATTTTCAAAAACTCTCACAGTTATTGCTAGTGTAGCATTAGTTAAGCCACCGGTGCCAATCTTGGCCACTGTGCCTGAGATTGTTGACCCCTGAAAGAAGTCTGTGAAAATGAATTTCCCCCCTGGGGGCAATAATATCTAATCTAATCTAATCCAAACTAATCAGTAATAAGTCTGATTGTAAACAAGTCTATGACAAAATTACCCTACTTCTTACTTGATTTGTTGCTTCAGTGAATATTTTCCTAATGAGTTTATAGTCTCGATCGTTAGTTTCAAGTCTTGATTAAGTTAAATTATGGTCCCAATTAGAGTCCCATGATCTTTGACCCTTGTCCAGTGTGTTTTTGTTGGGATTGCACAGACATGTTTTCAAAGCCAAGTCCAGAATTGCATTTAATATGGAAATATGCCAAATGTTAATGTTAAAGTGAAAGCTTTAATTACAAACACAGCAACTACTTTCACCATGCAAAGGTTACTTTTGCAGCTTTGTGATAGCATATCAACAGTCAGGTTCCAGACTATGGATGTAAGACAGGAAATCAAATAACTGCAGTAATGAAGGAAGTAAGCACACACTTTCAGGAAATGTGTCATGCAAATTTGTTGAGCCAGTTATGCAAAATGTGCTGCATGTGTACTGAAAACACTGAAGAAAAAATGTAGTTTAAGACTCACGACTGATCAGATGGCTTGTTTTAATGCATATTTCGTCCAGCACACGTCTGTGCGTCTGTAATTATATTTAATGACTGAACATGTGTATTTTTTGCAGGGATACTTCGAGGAAGAGGACGGGAAGGAGTACATTTACAAAGAACCCAAACTCACCGGCCTGTCTGAAATCTCTCAGCGGCTGATGACGCTCTACGGGGAAAAGTTTGGGTCGGAAAACGTCAAGATTATTCAGGACTCAAACAAGGTGCAGTAGATACATTCAGTAGGGAAAAAGTGGGAGAGGTTCAGAATAAATGGTCTTGATGTGTGATTTATAACTTCCATCGGAAGTCTGTAATCAAGTTGTAAAAGATGTATTTATTTGGCCTAAGGCAGCATACATTAAAGCAGCCAAGTTCATAAAGAAGATTTATCACCATGTCTATATTTGGAAAGTTACATCTGTCATCTGTCAGTTATTCATCTGTCATGTAATGCTTTGTAATTATATTTTATTAAAGATGTTTGCTGTCCCACAGGTAAACCCCAAAGACCTGGACTCCAAGTTCGCCTACGTCCAGGTGACATTCGTCAAGCCGTACTTTGAGGAGAAAGAGACACCAGAGAAGAAGACTGACTTCGAGAAGTGCCACAACATCAACCGATTTGTGTTCGAGACACCTTACACGCTGACGGGCAAAAAACACGGCGGAGTGGAGGAGCAGTGCAAGAGGAGGAGCGTTCTAACAAGTCTGTGAAATATTCCAAAACACCTGTGTTATCTTTTGATATGCACCACACCCTTTCAGTGTCTGAAAAGCCGGCTTACAGAGGTGAAATGTTTTTTGAAACAGTCAGCAGACAGTGAGAGTAGTTCTGAAATATAGGCAGAATAATAGTAATAAGAAACTCAGTTTTGTAAGAATTTAACTGTTGTTGAGTTTACTTGTATTGTTCAAGCAAAAGTTGAACTTGGAGACAGAGACAGAAAATTGTATTAAGAAAACACAAACAACTCCAGGGCTGTCCCTAAGATACATTTACATTTAGACATTTACATTTAGTCATTTAGCAGACGCTTTTATCCAAAGCGACTTACAGGAAGAATAAAAGCAAACAATGAAGGTATAGTGCAAAAATACACATAATAACACATGAATAAGTCAAGTTTTGAGGATTGTATATTGGTTTCAAAAGATGCACATGGTTTAAGTGTCTGTCGGCTGCCCGCTCATTGTTTTGTACACATGTGGAGAACTTAAAATGGCAGTAAACATTGAAACAGCTGTTAGGTGTAGCAGGAAGCAGCTGAACAGCCTCACCTG
The DNA here is from genome assembly GCF_030273125.1 of Centropristis striata. NCBI lineage: Eukaryota > Metazoa > Chordata > Actinopteri > Perciformes > Serranidae > Centropristis > Centropristis striata. The sequence continues at coordinate 25,589,550 of NC_081533.1, forward strand.
ACACCTGATTACACTTATCTTATGTCTTTGAAAAGCGCTGTCAAATGTTATTATTTATTGCTAATGTAACACAGTTCTCATTGTGTACAGTTGAACAGGGAAACAATAGTTTTGACTGAGCTTTACTGTACATGATAAACTGCAGAACAAAACAACAGATGCTGCTTGATCTTATGCCATCAAAAACAATATAATCATGCCACAGTAAGCTACAGAAACATTTTATGCTTTTGTTATATAATTGCATGCACAATACAAGAGAGAACAGAACAGAACAGAAAGAAGTTCAGGTCACTTATGTTTTATTGTTTCTTGTCATACTCGCACGCATGAGCCAACCAGTTTTGCCTGCTCCCTCTATGCATCTCCAGCCGTGCACACCTTCCCGTACGTGAAGAAGCGAATCGAGGTGGTGGGAGAGAAGCAGGTGGAGCTTAAGCCGGTGGATGTGGCCATAGATGAGATGAAAGCGCGAACGGCGGAGTTGACCAAACTCTGCTCCAGCCAGGAGGTGGACATGATCCAACTGCAGCTCAAACTGCAGGGCTGCGTCTCCGTGCAGGTAAAGGTCTCAGTCATCACAGACATGGCTGGTTGAAAAATACAATTGTTGAATAATTGTAAAGAAGACGCATGAACTGCTGCAGTTCTGCAACTATTTGAGTGCTATGAAACAGCACAAATGCTGTGTGCCAACTGTAATCTAAATCAGAGATCAGGAATGCCTAACAGTCTGAGGCATGTTTTGCCGCAGGTGAATGCAGGCCCCATGGCGTATGCCAGAGCATTCTTGGATGACAGTAAATCCAACCAGTCTGCCAACAAGAAAGTGAAAGATCTGAAAGACATTTTCAGGTACCCATTGTGCTTTTTAACTGAACTAATCTGTTCCTCATTCCTTCCTTAATCCAACAGTTCATAAGTAGTGTCTTGTTTTTCATTTTATTTTTGGTCATTGCAGGCGCTTTGTCCAGGCTTGCAGTATGGCTCTCGACATAAATGAACGTATAATCAAAGAGGACCAGTTTGAGTACCATGAAGGCCTGAAGTCTAACTTTAAAGAAATGGTAAAGGAGCTATCTGACATCATCCACGAGCAGGTAATATTTCTGGAATGAATTTTTTTTTTGGGTGGAACCACACCCAACCATTGTGATGAGTCTTGCAATTACCCTGATCATTCACGGTCCATGTCAACCTGTCAGCCATAAACTTTAATCAACCTGCGAGTTCCAGGTCAACAAGCAACAGCAATGTGTTTTCATACACTGTGACAAGAATGTGTGGATGACACATTACGTTGTTACATTTTATTTATTTAGCAGCTGGTTACTTAACTAACTAATAGATTATATTATTAGATTAGATTAGATTAATAATTGCTAATAGAGAGCAAATGAAACTAGAAAATTTCCTCTGGGGAAATTCTGAAAGGGCCACGGGGGCTACTGCCGGTGTGTGTACACTATGATGAGATTCTTCAGAGATTTCAAACTATGCCCTTTAACCTTAAAGTGTGTGTGTGTGACTATAATTTTATTTTACCCATAATGTCCTTGAGCAGCAACAAAGTTGAAGTCCAAGTCGTGGTGTGTGTGTGTGTGTGTGTGTGTGTGTGTGTGTGTGTGTGTGTGTGTGTGTGTGTGTGTGTGTGTGTGTGTGTGTGTGTGTGGCTATGGCTATAAAAGGATTACCTGAGCAATCCACTTTTATGGGGGTGAATGTTATTGGCACAGAAATAGGCATTATGACCATATTAACCCTCCTTGCTCTGTTTTGTAAATATATTGCCCTGAGCAAGACTTTAGACTTTAATGCCATAGAAGTTTTAACCCATTGACGCCTAAAACTTCCTGTAAAACCTCTGGGCGATTTTAAAATCAGCCCCTAAACCCTGAAGTTTTTCTGGAAATTCAACAGAAGTGTCAACGCTTCTACTAAATAATAGATTTTTCAGCCTCTGTAGCAGATAGAAATGAAATTCAAAAAGTATTTGAGAGCTTATACAAATACTACAAAATGACGTATCCGCTTTCCAGGCTTCAATGGGTTAAACAATGTCCACCATAATGTGGCTGTGGATGTCAAAGGCAGAACAACTCACCAATACTGCTTAATGTTTAAGATTGTTCATGATCAAAGTTAAAGACGGAAGCTGTCTTCATTTAACATCTAGAAATAATTAATAAACTGAATTTCCTCTTGAACATTTCCTGGAAAAATAACTCCCATTGCCTCACAGTAGTACGCCCCCGTTCTTAAGGGACTTTTCTGTATGTGCCGTCATATCATGATGCTATCCCTTTACAGTGAGGAAATACTTATCAACGTTGTGTACTGTGGTCTCCTCTCATCAGTGCATTGCGTCATGGCTGTATTGCAACAGTTTTATTGTGCTATATATTTCTTTAACTGCTCTTCTGCTTCTTCTTCCAAACTAACTGCCTTTTTCTCTTCAATGTGCTGGCCTTTAGCTTTAAGGAAAAACAGGTAATGTGATCATGAAGTGTGTTCAAGCTCCTTCTGTCGTTGTCCTTTTTGAAAGTCATTCATTCCGAATTTGCACTTTTTTTTTTTTTAATTCTTGCAGAAATGTTGGTTGAATGCAAAAGTATAGCCAGACGACTTCTACTGCTTGTATGGAAGGAAACATTTAAACCGACCTTTAAGCTATGGATTAAAGATCTTATGCATCATTTGATGAAAGGGACTAATGACCCAACACATTATACCAGACTGATCTCCCCTCAATAACGTCAATATAAGGCGTGCAGCAACATATGACTCACATTTGCGTTTTAGACTGTCCTCTGCTGCCATTTTGCAGATGTAGTAGTAATGATGGATGGCAATGCAGTTTAAATGTCGGATATCACAGGGGAGGTGGATGGATCAAACAAATGGCGGACTTTCTCACAGGAGGACGGGGTTCGTGTCCCATGTGAAAACAAAAGCAAATAACTTTTTACGTAACTTCAGTGGCTCACAGTTTGTAAAATTAAGGGTTTTTTTTAACGTAACTTACGTTGTTTACATAACTTTCGTTGTTTACATAACATACGTTGTTTACATAACATACGTGGCTCATGGTTTGTAAAATTAAGGGTTTTTTTTAACGTAACTTACGTTGTTTACATAACTTACTTTGTTTACATAACATACGTTGTTTACATAACATACGTGGCTCATGGTTTGTAAAATTAAGGGTTTTTTTTAACGTAACTTACGTTGTTTACATAACTTACGTTGTTTACATAACTTACGTTGTTTACATAACATACGTGGCTCATGGTTTGTGAACCACGTCACCCTCGTAACTACTTCACTTCTGGCATTTATGTACATTTATTTGTGGTGGGAAGTATTTTACTGACTCTCAGATGGTAAATTGAATTAATCTTTTTTATAGTCATTTTGGTCATTTTAACTGCGTCGCTGTAGCCCTCTTGAGGGCCATGTAAAAAAACAACAACGCGGTTTTCAAACACTGAGGACAACATTGTTTGCTTCAGTTGACAAAGTATGATACACAAATGTCACAACCACAGCACTGGGACCACTGGGATGCTGATCGGCGCAGCATTGTTATGCATCATGAATGAATCATTAAGATCCGCGACAGTGACTAGGTAGCTGTTGGTGACAAAAGAACGAAAGACACAAACCCAATGGTCTATTATGAGACACGAACGAGTTGACTCATTTCTGCTGCTCCGCCTCCAGTCTTGTGGCTGAGCCTCTACAGTTCATGACGAATGAACAAGAGACTCAAACTCGAAGACGCAAATTAATCATTTCTGTTTCCTGTCCTGACTGAGCTGAAGCAGCTGCCAAGTGACGAGGAAACGTATTGCGTGACAATAAACGAATCACTCACTGAGACTACTCATTACTCCCCAGTCATATTAAAGATTGGTTCAAAATTAACGTTCACGAATGACACAGCACTAACATTTATTTACTGTTCTAAGTGTCTTTTATAACACCTCACCAGGAAGTGTATTGCCCTAAACCTAGGTCAATGGTTTGCAGGATAAATTCACAGAAACCGCAGCCTGTTTTACAACTGCGAACCGTACGTGTATGTATAATGACGTGTGTGCTATTTTTAGAACGCGCTGCAGTTCAGTGAGCCATGAAGCGCTCATTATGAGGAAAGCCCATATGTGTCATTACAGGTGGAGATCTTGTTACATTAAACAGCACATATTTTATCTATTATGATAAATAATATTTATTTTTGTATATTTAATTTTTAATTTTTCTTACTTCATTATATGTTTTTATTTTATTTATTAATAATAACTAATTCAAACTATGCCCTTAACTAATTTATTATTTATTTTCATCGTTACTTGTTTTTTTCTTTGGATATTTATATTGTCTATCCAACTGTAATGGACATACTTGAAGAAAGTGATTAATTAGTCGGGCCTTTATTAAACTGTTGAGAAAAACAAACAGCATAAACGATTTACTACATTATTAAAACAAAGTCAATGGAAACAGTTTTACAAGTCATTTAGAGAGAATAAATATTATTTTGGCAGACGAGGCAAGCAAGCAGCAGCTGTCAAGTCCACCGTTGACGAACTTGTCGGATCAGTTGGAGACATGACAAAAGTGTTCAGACTGCAGGTAACTGCCCAGAATGGCTCCACAAATAGAAGCTGAAACAACAATTCAAATGACAGGTGTCAGGTAGTTATATTAGTTTAGTTTAGTTGGAACAGTTGCATGTCCTCTTGTAAAAATTACATCCTGGTAAATGATCTGCTGCTATCTCATTATACTAAAGCAAACAGGGAATGTAGCACTTTACAAACATCAATCATCTTTTCATGTCAAATCATGCAGTTGTGGATGTTAGCAGCAACAGCACAGAAGGAGAATTCTGTCCTCTAAAAATGTAAGAACATATGCATAGAGTCTGGTAAAAAAATATATATATATTTATAAAAATATTTGGGTTTTGTGTTAATAGTGTTTTCGAGGATCCTGACCACCTAGATCACATCAATTGAAAAAGTATGAAATAACTGGGGACCATTTAATCATGAATCATATGTAATCATTTTTAACTGAAATCTTGTTGTTATATTTTCAATGTAGTAAACATCCCTAACTCCATTGTGTCACAGTGGCAGTATGCGGCCTCTGCCAGAAGACTGTTTATTTTCTTAGTAATTAGAAGAATGGCTCATAATAGTGAGTCTTCAGATAATATTACTAATAAAAAAGTAAGATCGTTCTTAGGGCATTTCTTTATCTGAATAAGTCATAAACCTGATTTATTTAAGCTCAAACATTGCATAGATAAATGCCTGTTGGCTAGAAACAAATGGACATCTGATTTGCAACAACTTTGAATTCTATTAAGTACATAAATCTACTTTAACAATAAGAAAGTATTTATTTACATAACCCAGAGTGGGGATTACTGGCACAACTTCCCATTCTTCCAAGGTGCATGGAAAGAGGAAGAAATCTGAAGAGAATCAACACAACAAGAACCACTTTATTGTCACATGGATGCATTTCTGCTTCTTACAGAAGTGCAACAACGAGTTAAATGAATTAAAATAATCTATACCAATGTCAGGCAGCCCTGTAGACCTCTACATTCACTGCTCTAAAAACAGTGTTCTGCTGTGTGTACACTTTTGGTTCCTGCTCAACAGCTGTTTGGTTAGAATAAGTACAAATCTTTAGGAACTGGCAACCACGATTTCCGCTATTGGAACCTCTGGATCACAGATTTGTAACCATTTTGTAACCATTACAGATCAAAAGAATAAAGTGAAACAACATGCAAAGAAAGAATTTGTGCGAACAAAACAGACATCAGAGATATACTTCTGAAGATAATTAAAATGTGGTTAAGACAACATTACTTTACAGACAGCAATGAGGAAGGCGATCTTCTTCATGTTTGCTGCAGTCATTAAAAAGATACACTTATAGCTTGGATCAGTGAATTTTACTGCACAAAAAACCCTTTTTCACTGTTTTTTCAGCCTCTTTGTGTTGAACTTCATTCCATAGTTTGCCACATCCCATCCAAGCTCATAAAGTTGAATGTGTTTGTGTTTAAAAAATAGCTGATTTGTGTTTAAGTCTTTGTTTTTAAGTGTCTGTCTGCACTAATGAATAGAAAGTAACTTAAGTTGAAAATTTAAATTGAGAGCACAGTTGCCATTTTAATAGCTTTGTTTGTCCTAAAATATAGTTCCAATACTTTGTTGAGAACAAGCGAGCGTTAAAAAGTGACAGCTGCAACACGTTAACACAACGTCAACAAATAACAATCGCAACGTGTGGTTAATTTGTGACAATCGCAACACATGAATGCAGCAAGTTGTCAACATGTGACGATGATGATGATGTTGTTAAGTGGTTTTAGACACCACTTGCTTAACCCATAAGAACCCATGGTGACACCCTTGTAACAAACGCTTTAAGATTAAACCCATTTAACAAGTCTAACCCATTAATAGGGTGTCCTGTATTGCATTTAACTTGTTCTGACCATATTTCCTGTCACAATTTTGATATACGTTATGGAGATGCAAACAAAAAGGCAAATGGTTATTTGTTTTCATTTAATAATTTGTTACTTAAAAACAAATCTGAAAAATAATTTGTTGTTAAACAGCAGTATTAATGTTACAATTTTGATAAATGTTGTGGAGATGCAAAGAAAAAGTCAAATTTGTGTTTCTGTAAGCAGAAAATGTGTCTAGTTTATTTATTTTAAAATAAGAAATATTATGAACACAAATACCATAAACACCCTATGTAACGTTTATGTCACATCACAGATCTTTGACATTTAGAGGTAGTATTTTTTTAAAAACATCATAAATTTGTTCTATGTGGTCCACTTGGTCTGTGGTATATCCCTCATAATTTTCCTTTAAGGATTACTGGGTCTGGGTTCTTATGGGTTAAGGGTTTTTGGGGGACTGCAATAAATTCTTGTGCATTACTTTCTGTGGGATTAGCGACAAACCGTCCATGAGAACAGCCTGCATAGACGCGTTATTATGGATTCCACTGCATATCAGAACAAGTCACACAGGATTTGTCCTTATGTCCTGTATTGTGTCACCGCATTGGGTCTTCTTGTCACCTTTGGAAGAAGCTAGCAAAACGCAACCGTAGCGTTCGTGACAAGTTGTTTATTAACAGAATATTTCACTTAACCACAAGATTAAACCTACAGGAGACCTTGTGTAATTATAAATTAACCCTAAACCTAAAGTTAGCGTAACCCGTTAGACGTTAGTTTTGCTAGCTAAACAACCGATCAACAACCTTTACCATTTTTCCCACCAATCCACACTAAATTGAACAAAACATGTTTCTCCGCCTCATAGCATGACTTTGAACCAGAGCTAACCAGCCATTTAAAAAACCAACCCTCCATATAGCTTTTAACATTAATGTTAAGGCACAACGACGTAAGTCATGGCCCTAATCTACTAATCCAAGGTAGGGCTGGGCGATATGGACCAAAAGTCATATCCCAATATATTTAGGCTGAATATCAATATACGATATATATCCCGATATTTTTATTGCAAAGTGAGAGCAAATGTTCAGTCAAAGTCAAATATGACATGTCACAAGTAGTTTTATGGAAACTGTTTATTTAAGTGAACATAAATACTGTATAACAGGACGTTTTTAAAAAATCAAAGCTCCATAAAGTGCACATTTAAATAAAAAAAAATATTAAATAAAAATAGCCTATGAAATAAAATAGGCCAATCTTTTTCTGAAATAAATATATTTATATGAGAAAAGAATATTGAACATTACAAAATAACTAAATATGACAAACCCTAGCCAGGGCAGCATTTATATACAGTACAGGCCAAAAGTTTGGACACACCTTCTCACCTTCCTTTATTTTCATGACTATTGACATTGTAAATTCATCAAAACTATTAATGAACACATGTGGAATTATGTACTTAACAAAAAAGTGTGAAATAACTGAAAACATGTCTTATATTCTAGTAAGCAAAGGGTGGCTACTTTGAGGAATCTAAAATACAAGACATGTTTTCAGTTATTTCACACTTTTTTTGTTAAGTACATAATTCCCATATGTGTTCATTCATAGTTTTGATGCCTTCAGTGAGAGTCTACAATGTAAATAGTCATGAAAATAAAGAAAAACGCATTGAATGAGATCGGTGTGTCCAAACTTTTGGCCTGTACTGTATAAAGAAAGACATTTTTTTTAACTATATTGATATATATGCGATATGGTCTAATTCCATATCACATTTAAAAATATATCGATAGAATTTTTATATCGATATATCGCCCAGTCCTAATCCAAGTGTCGCAGATGGTGTCTTGTTCTGAAATGCAGTGGGATCCATCAAAACGCTGCATAGACTCACTTGGTTGGAAAGCATTGAAGGCTATGACATTATTTCGGAGTTACAGGTATCTGATGCTGTTTGTGTTTTGCTTTGCCCCCAGATCTACCAGGAGGATATGATGCGCTCGCTGATACAAAACTCCCTCCACGTGTTCCGTGCCATCAGCGGGATGTCCACCAACCTGGGCTAACCTCCGACCCTCCGCCAACGCTGCCACCTGCCCTCATGTATACCCTCTCACTTCTTCCTTGAGGACCTTAACTGGTTGAGGGCGACTCACAGTTTCACGTCCTCCCAGCTCCGCTTGCCAAAACACCCCCTTGGTGAAGAAGCCACGCGGCCATCTTCAACACCTCTGCTGCTGTACGCACGGTAGACGGTCCGGGTGAAAGATCGCAGCACAGCATTTGGATGTAATAATCGAAAACCACAGCAGCAGTATTTCGGAGAATGTATCGGAGCAACACCAACTAAATATCAGCATGTCAGGTTCCGGTGTTATGCTGAGTCATGCTAGGTTGCACTTTTTTTTCTGCCTAAAACGCAGGACAGACTGTTGTTTCTTTGGAGGGAGATTTTTTTCTGTCCTCTCTCTGCAATGTTGCCCTTCAGATCTATGCAGGACACCACGCTCCCTCCAGGGTTCATTTCTACTGCTTGAGTCACCTTTTAGAAGACTGAAGCATCTTTTTTTATTTTGTTTGTCCAGGCCTTTGTGCCTGGCAGCTTTGTAAGCAATATCCCAACTCAACCGGATCAAAAATGCACCAAAACACAGTCATGGGTTTATAGGCCAACAGCGCATTCCACCTAGGTAAGCAGTTGTGATAAAATGATAAGCACGAAGCAGCAGCCTATCGTGACCGCCAGGCCAAAGTTATTGCCCTGTTTGTTTAAGGACAAATGCCTTCTCAGTATGTTTGAAAAGCGAGACCTCAGGGTTGTCTTAAAGCTGCTCTACAGGAGGGTTTGCTTAGTTTAAAAATACATCAATGCCATTGTAAATATAAACAGTCTTTTGCTGATAACTACGTCCTAGATTGTATTAGAGGTTATAAATAATAAGATGCCAGAAAATAAAAGAATATGATGACAAATTTTATTAGAGCTTAAGAACAATCATTGAAGCAGTACTCTCTTTTATGGCCTGTAGACATCTGAAGCCATATAAACAGGACACACTGATCGCAGCGCTGTGATAATATTTACATCTGTACAGTGAGTAAGAGTTCCTCACATCTGGGTTAAGATCCAGTGCCTTCGTGCTTTGCCTTCTGAAACAAAAAGACTCCCTGATCTCAAGTAATAAACGTCATCACATGCTGGTTATTTACAGTATTTCACAAGTGCTACACTGTAATTAGCAGATAGATGAATAATATTTAAGCAAATGTACATAATTTGTTGCCATCATGTAAAGTGAATTCTGTATCCATGTATGTTTGTACGTACTGTATGTATGTATTTATATTTGTAACATTTTGGACTCTTGTTCAGTCCAATTCTGTCCTAGCAGAGATTTTTTTCTTCATTTTTATTGCATTGTATACTGAAGTGCAGCTGCTTGTTCAAACTTACTTTGTAAAGCCATTTTTCAATAAAAGTGGAAAAACTATTGAGACTGACTGTCTTGACCTTGGAGATAGTAGTCGATTTAGTCCGATATTGTTCTAGATCAGTGATTCCCAACAGGGGGGGCCCGACCCCCCCAGGGGGGCGCCACTGATCCACGGGGGGTCGCGAAGCCCTCTTGATTTTAAGGGATGTAATAAATCTAAAGTGTTAAATATAGATGAGTCAGCATTTAATTCATTAGTGGGACAAAAACAACTAAATAAGGGCTACATTAAACGTTTATTCATTTATTTAAATAGAAAAATCACTATAGAAAAGTTTTAAAAATAAAGGCTATATCGCAAGAATAAGGACATGTGTAACATCCCTCCTTCAGTATACACAGGTAACCTCACCTAGCGGTAACCTCACCTAGTGGTAACCTCACCTAGTGGTAACCTCACCTAGCGGTAACCTCGCCTAGCGGTAACCTCGCCTAGCGGTAACCTCACCTAGTGGTAACCTCGCCTAGCGGTAACCTCGCCTAGCGGTAACCTCACCTAGCGGTAACCTCACCTAGTGGTAACCTCACCTAGCGGTAACCTCACCTAGTGGTAACCTCTCTTAGTGGTAACCTCACCTAGCAGTAACCTCACCTAGTGGTAACCTCACCTAGCGGTAACCTCACCTAGTGGTAACCTCTCTTAGTGGTAACCTCACCTAGCAGTAACCTCACCTTGTGGTAACCTCACCTAACGGTAACCTCACCTAGTGGTAACCACACCTAGTGGTAACCTCACCTAGCGGTAACCTCACCTAGTGGTAACCTCACCTAGCGGTAACCTCACCTAGTGGTAACCTCACCTAACGGTAACCTCACCTAGTGGTAACCTCACCTAGTGGTAACCTCACCTAGCGGTAACCACACCTAGTGGTAACCACACCTAGCGGTAACCTCACCTAGTGGTAACCACACCTAGTGGTAACCTCACCTAGCGGTAACCTCACCTAGTGGTAACCTCACCTAGCGGTAACCACACCTAGTGGTAACCTCACCTAGCGGTAACCTCATCTAACAACAGAAACACAGAGCTAATGGAAAAACGGCGAAGCATCAGGGAGACGAAAATGCTGAATATCTCAAAAAGTAAACGAGAGGGCACCATGAAAGTCACACTGAGTTCGGCTTCATAGAAGCAATGGACAATGGGGGGGTCGTCAAATTTGACAATGGTAAAAATGTGGGTCCCTCAAGAAAAAGGTTGGGAACCACTGTTCTAGATCACTGGTCCGAAATCTTTTAGGTATTGAGTGCCATTTTTACATTTTCTTGTTAATCAGTGTGTCAAATAAATATTAAGGTTAACAGTTTAATTATGACACTACATCAAAATGTTGATCTCCATTGGATCTGTTGTTTTATTTAGCCTATTAATTCCATCCATATAGGCCACTGGTTCCCAACCTGGGGGTCCCAACTCTAACTAGGGGTCGCCAAAGCTTCACAGGGGGTCAAGAGGGCTTCTTTATTTTAGGGGTGTAAAGCTGCTTAAACCAAGAAAGAACCTGGTTATGAGTCCATCTGGTACTTTAGGAGCTCTAAAAGGTTATGAAATCATCATATCACAGTTGAAAACATTAACCCTACCAACCTTCCAGCAATCTTGTTCATCAGGAATAAACTTAACAAATAGCTGTACTTTTTTTTTACCCACTGTGGTAACAAATTATATGCACAGTTCCCATTTCAACTGCTTTAGGTGGCATTCTGTCATTTATAAAATGTTGCAAATGCAACACATGTCAAAAAGGGAGAACTAAGAGCAACAAACAGAAATATGAGCACTATAGAAGAAAGCTGTCCTTCATCCTCCATCTGAAAGGTCATTCGGCCTGCAGATGAGAGGCCACTTAAACATTTTCAAAATACTCTCACAGTGGGGGTGGTCGGTAGCGTAGTGGGTTACGCAAGCGCCCCATGTGTAGAGGCTACAGTCCTCGCTGCAGCTGGCCCCGGTTCGAGTCCCGCATCGGACGGCCCTTTACTGCATGTCATTCCCCTCTCTCTGCTCCCTGTTTCCTGTCTCTCTTCAACTATCCTGTCCATTAAAGGCATGAAAAATACATAAAAAAAAAAAAAAATACTCTCACAGTTATTGCTAGTGTGCCATTGGTTAAGCCACCGTGTGCCAATCGTGGCATTCGTGCCTAAGGTTGCTGAACCTGTCCTAGACCTTTGACAAAATCTTTTTCTGGTGTTGTCCAAGGATTCAGATTAAACTTCAAAGCTTACATAAATGAGGAATCCTTAAAATGTTCAGAAAGCGTCTATATTTCCATGACATCTAGACCAGTGGCTCTCAACCTTTTTGAGTGGCGACCCCCAATTTAACATGCATACTGTCTGCGACCCCCCCTCACTGAACAGAATTTCACACACACAGTTCAGATCAAAAAAAGACACAAAATTACCCAAAAAATACATAAAATTAAGCAAAAAAGGACTCAAATTGACCAAAAAATGACCACAAAAATACACAAAATTACCCAAAAAGACACAAAATGACGCAAAAAAGACACAAAATTACCCAAAAAAGAAACAAAATGACCAAAAAGAGACACAAATTTTAAAAAAAAAAAAAAAAAAGACCAAAAAAGACACAAAATGACAAAAAAAGACACAAATTGTCTAAAAAAGACACAAAATTACCAAAAAAAGACACAAATTGACCACAAAATGATCAAAAAAAGACACAAAATTACCAGAAAAGACACAAAATTACCCAAAAAAAAGACACTAAAGACGAAAACACATTAACACATGAACACTTTAACACAGTTAAAGTCTCGCGACACCAATTAGGGTCGGGACCCCAAGGTTGAGAATAGCTGATCTAGACAATCCCATGGGTATTATGATGTTGAATTTAAAAGTTCTCTGGCAGAAATTTGGAGTCCCCAGAGGTCAGATTTCTGACTCAGAAAATCAGAGGAACTCATGGGGGACAAAGGATTCAATTGGTTAAATGTGCATTTTGTAGGTGGAAATCTGGGCAACATCTGGATACTTTTCTCCACACACTAATGTTCCACAGGTATGTGTATGCATTGATGGAAATCTATCTGACTTTGGAATCCAATCCAAGATCAGTTTTTAGGAATCAGACTACAGGGATTGGCTTCCATTAAGCCACAAGAAGCAGGCATTTAGTTGGCAGGCAGGAATGTATGGAAAAATACTGAACTGCATCGTGGAAAATTTAGGATCCAGCATTTCTGATGACACAGTCGTCCATAAAGTTGGAATACTTTTGTTTTCAGACACAATCCTCTGTTAATTTTGTTTTCATTTTCATTGTGATATGTTTGTAAGAGATTGAATAATCCAGTTTTGAGAAGATAATCACTTTATCTGTCAAGAATAAATCACATTGTCACAATCATTTCATGGAAAGAGGTTAAAAAAATATATTTTATTCCAACCCTATGGGAAACCGTATAATTTGAAAAACAATGAAAATGAGCCTCAAGTTGCTCACTCATATGTTCAGTGAATCAAACGTTATGTCATTTTTTATTTTTAGCATAACAGTACAGCTGAGATCAAATGCACATGTTTCCTCCTTAAACTCCCCTTTTGCGTCAGCATCATTCCCATCACTTGGTCACTCTTAGCTGTTGCACTTACCAGACAGTGAATCAGTTTATTGATTCATTTAGACCCTGACGACTTCCTGGAGAAATGGAGACTTTGTGGTTTGGGATATCGCACTTAAACGCGCATGCAAGCGCGATCAGCCTTCATTAACCCTCTGGAGTCTCCAAAAGCACCATAGCATGACTTCTTCATCACACCCAGACTAGAAAACAAGTTCTGGCTGTAAACTCCATGAGGCCAGTTTCAGTTTGATGATGATACATAGACCAAGTAAAACTGGAGACAAGGTCAAATATATTTTGTATAAAATGATAGAACTGGATGTAACCCTTTTATATGTTATATTTGCAACCTTTGTTCACATTTGCAACATTTAAAATTCTTTATTGAGCATGATAGTGTTTTGAAAGTAAAAAAAAAAGATTCAAAATGACAACAAAAAAAGATGCAAAATAACTAAAAAAAAGACACAAAATGACTAAAGAAAGACACAAAATGACCAAAAGAGACACACAAAAACACAAAATTACTAAAATAAAAAATAAAATAAAAAAAGAGGCACAAAATGACCAAAAAAAGACAACAAAAGACACAAAAATACCAAATATATATATATAAAGAATATACAAAATGACACAAAATGACCAAAAACGACACAAAATAACTTAAAAAGACACAAAATGACTAAAATCGTTACGCTAAACACACAAGACACAAATAAAATAGAGCCACAGTTGGATGACAGGATCACACACAATCACAAGATCACATTTATGTTGGTTTTACTTTGTTTCTTTTTGGTTCAAAATGTTGATCCAGTAAGTCAGAATAAAAAAATCAATTATTATCAGGTCATAAACACTGTAAAAAAAATAAACAATAGCTACTCAATAAAATTGAGGCAACAGATTGCACGCAATATCATTAATCAAATCTAACTACGTTACAAGTTGAGTTAATAACAAATTAACAGGAAGTGCCTGTCAATTAAAAACGGACTAATTCTATTGTGTTGGAGTCATTCAAAATTCTCTTGATTTAGAATTACATACACATAAAGATTATGTTTAATGTGATCAAAATAAGTAGATTATATCTCAAACATTTTTATATTAAAGTTAGGCCTACTTAAACAACTGCCTCAAAATCAAGGATGCATTTATATTTAATACATTTTATCAAATATATTAAGTAAAATGAAATGACTACAGAGCAATTTATTACAGTGTAGGTGAGGTGCTGGGGAAAAAAACCAACATGGCATTTAACCCTATAAAGCCAAGTGTATCATATTTGATACATACTTTTTTGAGACCTATACATCATCAGTGTGATATTTTTTTCCCTGAAAAACCTGATGAATACATGAATTGATGATTAAAAAAACTGAGCAACAAATTTCACAAAAATACCAGATGTAATAAAAAAGATTTGCTGGTTCCACTGGTGGATCTGTCATTACTGCGTGAAAACTTCATATCAGCAGATGTATGATGTTGTTTTATATGGAAAAAAATATTTTGTATGTTTGAGGAAAACGTAAAAAGGAAAGTCAAAATTTTATTTGGTTAAAAATATTAGGTTTTATGTGATTATGTTAGTTCAAGAAAAGCAAATTGTGAGCAACAAATTGCACAAAAAGACCTGATGTATCAAATATGATCCAAATTAAATTCATATATGAAAATTGATATTGAATTTAAAAAAATGTTAGCCGGTTCAACAAACACTCCAGCTTTGAAAATTTTGAATTTTCTGGCAATTATTTCACGGTTCAGGCTTTATAGGGTTAAACATGTGTTAAGTGGTGTATACAGGCAGGCTTGATGTAACTTCAAAGCTTACATAAATGAGGAATCCTTAAAATGTTCAGAAAGCATCTATATTTCCATGACCAGTGGCTCTCAACCTTTTTGAGTGGCGACCCCCAATTTAACATGCATGTTGTCTGCGACCCCCCCTCACTGAACAGAATTTCACACACACAGTTCAGATCAAAAAAAGACACAAAATTACCCAAAAAATACATAAAATTAAGCAAAAAAGGACTCAAATTGACCAAAAAATTACCACAAAAATACACAAAATTACCCAAAAAAGACACAAAATGACGCAAAAAAGACACAAAATTACCCAAAAAAGAAACAAAATGACCAAAAAAAACCACAAATTGTTTAAAAAAAACAAAATGACCAAAAAAGACACAAAATGACAAAAAAAAGACACAAATTGTCTAAAAAAGACACAAAATTACCAAAAAAAGACACAAATTGACATTTGGAGTCCCCAGAGGTCTGATTTCTGGCTCAGAAAATCAGAGGAACTCATGGGGGACAAAGGATTCCAGCTTTGAAAATTTTGAATTTTCTGGCAATTATTCCACGGTTCAGGCTCTATAGGGTTAAACATGTGTTAAGTGGTGTATATAGGCAGGATGAAAAAGATTCAAAAATGGACAGCTAAGTGGGGCACATGGAGCGTCTTTAACTCTTTTATTCTCTGTTTACTTGTGTTGGACGTTGGTGGGAAGAGGTTAAAGTTTCCCGAGTGGGTAATGAGTGTCATTACCACAGCTTTCCTCCCACTCTCTCTCACAGCGACTCCGCCCCGCTGCTCCTGGTCCACTGACAAGAAGAGTCAACGAACAGCGCGGAGCCACACCACAAACACCATAAACCTGCTCTTCTTCTCTCTGTACTTTCCATTTCCCATGGGATTGTTTATTCTTTCGGTTCTTACCCTACCTTTTTGTTAGTTACCTGTATTAGGCAGTAACATTAATTGTCCCAAGGATTATTTTTTTTCTCGGAATACAAGAGGACGGAGGGAGTTGACGCGCTTCCAGGAGGAATAAACGCTCCGACACTTGAGGACGCAACATGACATTAACTCGGGACTTTATCGCCTTTTTGTCATTCACCGCCATGGTAGCGGTATATCACTGTAAAGCAGGTAAATACTTCTTTATCATTGGATATTTTTTGTTCTAATTAGACCCTTTCTGAGCTTAATAAGGGTTTTAGTCGACAACACAGCTGTGGCGTCAAAGTTCAATTAGCCCTTGGCGATAATGACGCACTTTCAACCCTTTTGGCAGAATAACAAAGAAGCTACCTGGCGGTGAAAATGGTGGATTATTAACTATCGTTTTCAGGTAGAAGATTTAAAATTTACATGATTTATGAATAGTCTATTTGGCTATAAATCATGTAACTTTTCATTTTGGGTATATTATTTTAAAATGTTTAGCTTTTTAATGTAGTTTGTAAGCTACCTGTCCTGTTCTTACCTTGATAAATGTTTTACAGTGACGAAACAGCGACATTTTCCGTGATGTTTGATGAGGTCATTACGAAATACAAGAAAAAGGGGTCGTACTATGACCACAAAGACTATTTACAATACATCTCCAGACTCCACAAATCAGTTTCTGTCGAACTCGTATGAAAATATAAATCCTGCTGCTTAATAACTTACTTTATATCTTGCTTTACAAACTGCGCTTACCCTAGTTTAGATATGGTTGCGTCTCTGATTTGCAATTACGGTGATTGCCGAAAGGTCCAAACGAGAGTTTGAAATGGTAGAAAACCAAACCCGATTTATGAAACAGACATATTAACGGCCATATTTATAAAGGTTTGTTTTTTTTAACTGACTCTTTCCAGGCTAAAATAATTTAGCTGAACATTTTTTGATTAATATCCTGGAAAGCAGTCACCTGCAAATTCAAATATCAATATAGCCTACATTATATAAAAAAACATTAGCAAAATAATATAATTGGACTATCATAGGTATCTGTTGGGACTTACACCTAGTAAACCTGCTACAAAAAGTGTTTATGAGAAATAAAGAGTCATGATTAATAATCAATTCACACACGTCAACAACCGTAATTGTATAATAGACGCGCAACAAAAATGTAAAGTGCGTCTGGTGAAGGAAGCCTGCACTTCGGCCAACTGAATAACAGTGGCATGTATGATTCAAATTATACATTTTATTTAATAAAAATGATTTAATTTAGTGAGTTTTCATGCTCATGACAGCCTATTGTGTTGAAATCATTTTATCCAAAAAGGTCATCAATTCTGTGAGATTGATTCATTTTTTAAAATTTTTCTACAGATCGTCCTTCTCCACCGACAGGGCTGTCATACCGCTGGCTCGACTCGTTCACTGTGAATATATCCTGGCAGAAGCCCAGCCGTGTGCTGGATGGTGAAGTCGAGTACAAAATCAGCCTGATGAAGAACGGAACAGAAAGTGTAGGAAACATATGCAAGCGTAATATGCAACACTTACACCTGCCTCAGATTTTTTTTTAATCCCACCATGTCAAGTATTATCCTTTGTGATAACACCTGACAGGTTTACATAAGACCCATTATCTTACATGTAAATGTTCTAAAAGTGACATGACAATCCGTGTTTGTTTATAACCACCAGCCTGAGGTGGTTCTGTGCTGAGTGTGGCCTAATTAAAGTCTTCCTTGTTTGTCTTTCAGTCTAATTGGAAGACAAAGTCGAGATATTTTAGAGTCAACTGTCTCACAGAAGACATCGGTTCTGATCACTGCACGATTCACATTTCGAGTGTTATCGGTGGAGGTGACAGTGAGAAAGAGAGCGTGCCCGTGCCCATCAACATTCACACCCTTAAGCCCAGAGGTAAGAAGCACAATGCTTGAAAATGGTCCTGTCCTTCCATGATGATGTGTTGAATATTGCTGCATGTGTGTACATATGTAACATCTTTCTTTTTGTTCTGCACAGTTGAAGTGAAGGACATCAGATGTCTGGTGTCTTTCTCCCTCAAGGGAATAAACTGCTCCTGGATCCGAGGAAATCAGCCAGTGAAGCTCTTTTACAGGTGAGAATTACAGCCAACAGACCCAAAATTACAGCCTACATAATTGTTTTTACATCATAAACTCTGCCTTGAGATATCATCCAAAGTTTTATATTGTTTGTCTATTTTATAAACAGCTGCATGATGATGCACTGCAGGGCTGTTGAGGGAAAGTGGCTGACAGGGGGGTGATGGCCGTTACTGCAGGGCAGGAGGGAGGGGCTGGGTTTTTGAGTTAGGTGGGAAAGTCTGAGGGCACCTGGTGGACAGGTGTGACACTGTGTGCATTCCAATATACACACAACCATATTATGCTTCTGGTCAATTCTTGCAGTATATGCAAGTCAGCATGCTTTTCTGGCTATTCTGTCCCACAATCCTCTGCACAGCATGTATGAATGTGTGCATGTATGGTAAATGGTAAATGGACCTGCACTTATGTAGCGCTTTTCTAGTCGCTTTGTGACCACTCAAAGCTCTTTACACTACAGACTGTGCTCATTCACCCTCTCACACACACATTCATACTGGTGGCAGAGGATACCCTAAATGGTGCCACCTGCCACCATTGGGAATTCATTCACACACACACCAGTGAACGCAGCATCGGGACATGTAGCTGCCATGGTCAGGGATCGAACCACCAACCTTTTCAATCAGTGGGCCACCGCTCCACCAACTGTGGCTCAGTTGGTAGAGTGGGTTGGTGGTTCGATCCCTGACCGTCGCAGCCTACATGTCGAAGTATCCTTGAGCAAGATACCGAACCCCAAATTGCTCCCGATGCTGCAATCATCAGTGTGTGAATAAATTCCCAATGGTGGCAGGTGGCACCACTGTGCCCTGGTAGCCTCTGCCACCAGTCTGAATGTGTGTGTGAACAGGTGAATGAGCACAGTCAGTAGTATATAGCGCTTTGGATAAAAGCGCTATATAAGTGCAGTCCATTTACCATGTATGAGGGTCAAAGTTCAAGGCACAATGTTATGAGTAAGTAGCATCTATCTAATGATACTTAGATCTGAATGCAATAAACAACAATACAATACGATTGATGGAGAGAGAAAAGATTAACCTTTATTTTGAAATTCCCACTTTTTATTCATTCTTTTTTATTATTTTTTTATTTGAATGTCTGGAAGGGCTCAGTTAGTTTTGTTTTTGTGAGTTGATATAGCTATAACTGATTGTGTTCGGTCGTTATATGATATCTTCTCATATTGATCACAGGCCCCTGATTTACTTAAGGATGATTTACACCCTCAGGTAGTATGTAGTATGCATACTAAATGCAACAGTATGTACTTTGTAAGGGCAGCTGGAGTATGTGTTATTTAAAGTAAAAAGAAAAAGTATGCAATTTAAAACACAGCAATGAACTGAACTCAACTGCCTGCATCATTTTGTAACTAAGGAACATGAGCGTTTAGCAACAGTGAATGATGCTCACACTGTGATTGACGGCATGCAGCATGCCATTGTTGTGTCAAAGTTTGTTCCCCCTTCAAATAGCATTTCCCTCCCATAGTTTCCTCTTGTTAAAATGTTGGCCAGTGTTCCAGTGAAACCAGTGACCGTGTTAACTGGTAATGTAGCCTAATGTGCAGTGACAGCAGCTGTTGATAACACGAATGATCAATTTGAAATACGTACTAGCATTTGAGACTACACATCCAGTTGAAGCATTTAAAAAGAGTCACTATAATGTTGTATGATGATGAAACTAAGTGAAGAACTAACACGGTCGCTCATAAAATTGGAATAAATAACATTTGTTACTGCATGCAAAAGCATGTTCTTTGTAAGGGTAGCTGCAGTATGTTCTCTTAGAAATAGAAAAAAATGATTTAAAACCGCAGTGAACTGAACTGAGTGCATCATTTTGTAACTAAGGGACATGAGTGACTTTTGCAACAGCGAATGACGCTCACATGTGTTTTACAACAACCAGCAGCTGGTGTTGTGTCAAAGTTTGTTCCCCCGTCAAATAGCGTTTCACTCCCATAGTTTCCTCCTGTTACAGTGTAATGAGTGACCCTGTTAACTGGTGTCACAACTGAATGTGCCGTGGTGGCAGCTGTTAAAAACAGAACAGAACATGCAAGTGTCCTTATAAAAGCCTCCATTCTTACTTTTATCAATTTGAAATATCATTTGTGTTTATATCACTGCCAAACATTAATTATGAGCAACCATGGTTATATATAGTCACCAGTTAACACTGTCACTCAGTCTTACATTTTTATGCAAATTGTACCTGCCAGCTCTGAAAAAATAAGTTTGAACCACATCAGCAACATCTTTCGAGACATTGAAACAAAATTTCAACTGTGAACAATGACTGTGAGCTACTTTATTTTACTCTGTGTGAACTGAACTTTGCTCTTGTGAAGTGTGAGCATGCACAACACCGATGGCGTCCCTCAAAAACAACTGTGAAGCACCTCAATATGACATGAAATGCATACAATATATTTTTCATCATCTTCAATACTTTAACTCTCAGTACAACAAGATCTCCAACCTAAATGACACGATAGACCATTTGTCAACACCACCTGTGACGACACATATGAGCGTTTGTCAAAATGAGGCTCAAGGTACAGTGGAGCGTTGTAAAAATAGCACACACGTCATTATACATATACATACGGTTCGTGGTTGTAAAAAAGGCTGCGGTTTCTGTGAATTTAGGCTATAAAACCTCTGATATAGGTTATGGACAAAAAACTTCCTGGTATGAAGTTATTAAAGACAGTTGAAACAGTAAATAAATGTACGTAAATGCGAGAAGTGAAGTAGTTACAAAGGTGACATGAGCTACGGAAGTGATGTAATTTACTTTTGTTTTCACGTGGGACATAAACCCCGTTCTCCTGGGTGAAAGTTTCACAGTTTGTACAACCCATCCTACCCTGAGTGTGATATTCACCATTTAAACTCTGCATCACTGCCAATCATTATTACTGCGTCCAGAAGAGACCAGCGGAGGACAGTCTAAAACGTAAATGTCAGTTGTATTTTTGCTGACCGTACAAACGCCTTATATTGGCGTTTCTAAGGGAGACCAGTCTGCTCAGTAGCTTACATATATACACTACTCGGCTACTGCCTCACACAAATACCTGCCAGTAATTCTGTTTTGTTGTGTCTCTTGAGAAACTCCTGTAGTTTGCATGGCCCTCAAACATAATTATAAAAAAAATCATCATATGCAGATATTGTCTGCAGAGTTGTCTGCTAAATTGCCAGTTCATATGCAAAACACACTCCATCTAATCTGAGACTGAACAGTTTCCATTTCCCATCATGCCTCACGCTGGACTGTGTTTATTGTGTCATGTTCCAAAATGCAAATTTTTTTGTTCTTCTTTTTTTTTTCTTTGTGTTCAGAACATTTCTGTTATGGTAATCTTTGTGCTGGTTCATATTTTTAACCACCACTGAGGTGGCTGTTGCCGGCCCCCTCATTAATCTCTGCATAAAATAAAGTCATCAGCAGTACAGGATGAAAGCCTACATGTGGATTGGTTTAGAGTTATTGTGATTTGGATTAATTTAGGAAAACGTATCATTCCACACTGATATTATTGGGCTACAGATAATCTGTGAGTTTTATCAACATCTAGTGGTGACTGTAGGAATTGCAGAAACATGTTTCATCACCTGTTCATTTCTCTTCACTACAGGGGTTGTGGGCTTACTGAGGGACAAATCAAGCCTTTACAGTGTAACGAGACGTACAGCACTGCGACAAGGGACGGTTGTTACCTTCAAGATGAGTTTTTCCTCAACATCTGCTTGCTTATGGACACCAAAGATGGAATGAGGACCTTTATGCCTGCACTTGGTTGGTGTTACCGCTAAATATTAATTATTGCTGTCAGTAGAAACAAATATATTTAAAACAGTTGAGGATATATTAGCAAAACATGCTAAAATACTTTTATAACAGTGATTGAATCTTTTTATTTTGCCCACAGAGATACTTCCACCAGAGCTCCGCGTCAAAGAAGAAGGAGATAACCTCCAACTGAGCTGGACACCTCCAGAGACAGGTCTCAGGAGTTGCTGGGAATACACGGTCTGCTACAAGCAATGCAAAGAGTTTAAAGTAAGTAGTCAAATTAAACTATTTATCCTCAGTATTTAATGTCTCTTTACCAGAAAAAGTGCAACACTGTAGTTTTATGTGCTTATGATTTTTTTTTTCTTTTTTAGCAATGCCTGAAGTTCAGTGGAAATGAAAATGGAGATGAGCAGATGAAGGTGGCCTATGATAAACGCTGCCGTTACGACTTCCAATCCAAAGTCACAAATACTGATCATTGCCCAAAAATATTCAGCAGCTTCGG
Organism: Centropristis striata; assembly: GCF_030273125.1. NCBI lineage: Eukaryota > Metazoa > Chordata > Actinopteri > Perciformes > Serranidae > Centropristis > Centropristis striata. The sequence continues at coordinate 25,612,371 of NC_081533.1, forward strand.
GGACATTGTAACTTACGGTAAATGTCCACCATTTCTACTACTGATTTCTCAGATTGTATTAATTTAGTACACTAAAACAAATATACAGTCATGAAAAAAACGATGAGACCACCCTTGTTTTCTTCAATTTCTTGTTCATTTTAATGTCTGGTACAACTAAAGGTACATTTGTTTGGACAAATATAATGATAACAACAAAAATAGCTAATAAGAGTTTAATTTAAGAGCTGATATCTAGACATTTAACATGGTTTTCTTGATTATGATTTTAGTTTTTATAAAGAAATCCATGGAAAATGTCTAGATATCAGCTCTTAAATTAAACTCTCATGAGTTATTTTTGTTGTTATCAATATATTTGTCCAAACAAATGTACTTTTAGTTGTACCAGGCATTAAAATGAACAAGGAATTGAAGAAAACAATGGTCTAATATTTTTTCCATGACTGTATATCAAGTTACTTTAGCCCCTTCTACACATCCTGGCAATGTGCACTTTTATTCTGCTTTGCTGTTGGTATAAAAGTTACAGTGGCAGCATGGGGGGACAGATTTTTTCTGCCTCTGAGCGTGCAGCAGCAGTTCAGGAAGTTATTAATATTAACATTGTGTGCTATAGTCTATAGTCTTACGCATCTGTCTCTTTGTCACACACACCCTGGAAAGCACTGCACAACCAGTATTGTCTGCCATTAGTTGCTCCCCAATCATGTCTGACTACATGTTGTCTTATTGTTTGGTACATGTCCTGCCGGCTCTTCAACATTCAGGCCCCGTTCGCACGAGGACGCTCGTGGGTAAAAACGACAAAATATTTTATCGGAAGTGCCTTTCGTTAAGACGGTGACGGCGTTTTGGGGGCTTAAAGACGCAAAAATCTGAAACCACCATCCAAAGTGGAAAAGTTAAATCCGCTCCGCCGTAGCATGTCCGTCTACACTGCCAAGACACAAAACTCTGCTCAGATCTGCTCACGTCACGTATGTGTTTACGTCACATACATGCTCCAGTGCAGGAAAATAAACAAACGTGGGATTATTTCCATGCGTCGGACCTTCAAGCTGCTCTGGCAGCTCTAATAAACTTACAGGAGTCTTTCCACCAAATGTACAGGATATGTACAGATAGTATTAGTGAACAGAGAAGGATCTGTAATTACCTCTATCACATTTTGGATGCAGCAATTCGTCGGAGGTGAGCCAGACGGCTGTGAACGAGACCTGGGAGATCTAGTGATGGTGGAGAACTTTGTGGAAGGAGTAGCTGATGAAAATGTGTGGCGTGAAAACTTCTGCATGCCCAAAGATGCTCTTATGGCTTTAAGTGATGCTGCCTGGCTGCATACAATCGAATTTCACACACTTTTGCGTCACCGTATGCACGCAGATTTCCTCCCGAAAATGCTCGTCTAAACGAGGAATAAAAAGTGAAGACGCAACGCCACTTTTGCGTCTTCTGTTCAGACCGTCCTCGTGTGAACGGGGCCTTAGTCACGTTTGGTGGTTTCTCTGCACATATAATGAAAAAATCACAGGTTGACTTGCATTAGGATAGCGAAGTTTCCCCATTTCCTATTGATATAAGCAGAAATGTCTGAAGAAGCTGAAGAAATTTCATTTTCATCACAGGAACTGATGAGCCTCCTGATGAAACGCTGACTGTGGTTGCCATCGTCGTCCCCGTCCTCCTGTCTCTCTGCATCATTCTGTCGTGCTACTGCTTCAGGAAGTATGTTTTCAGAAAATTACAACAGTACTTTTCACCTGCAAGCCAAATTTTGCAAACTATTGCAAGGGGTGGTTTTGTAAATCGTACCTTTGCAACAGTATTTCATCTTATTGCTACGCCCAAACCTTGTCTGGCGGTTTATTTGGCAGGAAATGTGTTGTGCATGAAAATGGGGGACAGTTATTTCAAAATCCAAAATAAATAAATGATTTAATAAATCAATAAGCATACCATTAAATCTACCAAAAATATTATTTAAAATAAATGTAGGCATTAATCAATTGATAAAATGGGACATAAATCATCCTTTTTATGTGTTTATTTTAAATTTATTTTAAAACATTTTTATTGGGTGTGTGAGAGTGTGTGGGTGTGTGGAAAATGTTAATCAAAACCCGCCCCACCCTCAGGCACAGATGGACTATTAAAAGAGAAAAGCATCATAGGAAAGGAATGTTCATTGAAGTCATGTAAAAAAGTAAAATAAGACAATGTCCTAATATAGCTTTGAATGACAATTTTGCATCTGATGTGGGTTTTCTACATTAAAAGTGTTCCCACACATTTTCATGGAAAAAATTTAAAAACATGACTTTTCAAGAGAAATCTTAACTGGACTTATCTAGAAATTCATTTACTGATGGGATGCAATTCTGGGAAAAAAAGCTATTGAAAATATATTTGCCATTATGCTATATTAATATTAAATAAGAGATATAATTGTATTTAAATAATTCCATGTCCCTTGAAAGTCCTTAAAAGCACTGTTACGTTTGTCTTTTTCCTTGCATTTTATATTTTATTGATGGAAACATTGTATCTTTTGTAGGCACAGCTCCATTTTATGCCCCATCATACCTGATCCTTCAGCAATATTCAAGGAAATGATGATGAACGGAAACAAAGAACTGAAGGTATGTTTTAGGAAAAATAAAAACATATATGCTCAAGTCTCAACTCTCTCTGTCTCCACAAAAACCCACATGCTGTTCTGTTTTTCAGCCCACAACAGGGACTCTGTACAAGCCGATGCCAGAACCCATTGAACCCTGCAAAATTACACTTGTGACCGAAAACAGCAGCCTCCAGGAAAACTCCTGAAACGTATAAGTAGACAGCAATGCAGCTGGACAAACATGGGGAATATTAACTTTGACTGAACACCAGGCTAAAACACTTTGTTCCACTGACCTCTGCTGCACCTGTACTGGACTGACCTGATTCTATGTCACTGCAGCCAGGGAATAACTTTCACCACTAGAGGTCAGGAAAATACAACATTTTCAGCTGCTATTCAGTTCCTCTGTAAGGTAGTGCACATGAACACTGCTGGGCTCTACAGGATAAGGAAATACACTGAATCCTTGGAGCGACCTTAAAAAAAGCGGAAAACCCCTCGACAAGACTTTGCTTTTGGACCCAGAAAGTTGTTCATGGCTGCACTGAGCTGATATCCTCCTGCTGATCACTGGGACTGAGACGAGGATGAAAGGGGCCGTGTGTTTGCTTGGATACAGTGGAGGAGCCAACAGAAGCTGGATTTTTCCGGGAACTGCCTGACTGCTCGGAGGAGCTGTCCCTGGATATCTGCTGTGCGAATCTAAGAGACTCAAAAAGGAGGAGAGGGCAAATAAAGGAGGCTTATGTCTTGGCAGCATGAGTCGTACATGTGGGAACGACAAGCCAAAGCTACTATGATTGTTGTCACGCAGCTAGACAATGGGCAGGAAACAATAACCTTCCTACCTCCTTAAAGTGGAAAGGACAAACTCAGTCATCCCTCAACAGTTGAACTGACTCATGAAAATGTCACTTGACATTACACGTTTTACGTAAGAGAACAATTCTAGAGAAACATGCACACATGACCGCACATAAACTTGATTACAACTTCAATGTAGTCCTGCTGGCTTAGTGTATTCCTGCCTGCTAACCTGCACACCACACCTAATTCCACCATTAGTCATTCGCTCTTTCTTCTTTAAACCGAGGGAAGCTCTTGTTGCCTTGTTACATTTACCAACACTTTTTGTTGGCTGTTTGTGGACCCTCTTGACAGTGCTTTAACAGAGAATTAAAAAAAGTGAAAATGTTTGTTTTGCTTGTGATTGTTTGCCACTGGTTACCATAGCAGTGGTTCATATCAGCACTATTTGTACTTCAGTAGTAAATACTTGCAGAAATTGTTGAGGGATTACATGACTTTGAGTTAGGTCATTTTGAACATTTCTACTAAAGTACAACCCTGATTCCACAGAAGTTGGGACTCAAGGTGCATATTTATCAGAAACAGATATTTAACAGTTTTGAAAAAAGATGCAAAGGGACTCACACAGACTATGGAAAGGGGTAAAATAAAAATAAAGAAACTAAACGTCTACAAAGAGACACAAAACTAGTACAAAAAAGGGCAAAACAGCCACGGACAAAAATATGAAAACAGTTACAAAGTGACATAACTACAAAGAAACAAAAAAAGCACAGAGACACAAGTAACAACTACAAAGAGACCCAAAATAACAGGAAGGGGCTGTGGTGGGGCATTGTGCATGTCTGTGCCCAGGGGCCCATTGGCTCATAACATGGCTTAAAGTAAATGGCTTCAGTGATGTTAAAGGTACTAAATGATGATCATTCAAATTATTAAGATTACTTTTGGCTGGCATTTAATCTCCCCAGTATAACACTTGTCTTTTTCCCACTACAGGAGTTGTCTTGTGTTTTCTTCTTTTTCTTTTCTTTTTTTGGCTGACGACCAAGTGAGTGATCACACTTTGTTCAGGGCTGCTCGATTTTGTGTCACTGGCCTCATAAAGGCAGTGCTTTTACTTCACTCATTTCATTTCAAAGGTAATCTAAGTGCCCAAACACTGCATGGTGCAAAGAGGTTTATTGTATCATTAAACTTATTATTACTTGTTTGAATTACTGGGAAAAAGCATAGTAACTACACTGCCATTAACTATTCCTGTAACACACTGCCCACGCAAAGGAGAAGTGCTCACTAACGGAAGTTTAAAACAAATTTCTTAGCAGAATTTGACAGAAATAAGCCTTGTGTGTATATGGAAAACAAGTCTTAGAACTTTGATTTCAGGAGCAAAAAACAAAAGCAAAAGTGGTGCATTTATATTTTTGCTCAGTGTATAAACTAGGTTTTGAACTAGTCCTGTTTGAGTAAGTTTTCACTTATGGTGTACATGTTGTTATTATTAGGACCCGAGCAGGCAACGACCTGCGAGGTCCCTATTGTATTTCGAATGTTTATTTATTATTATTATTATTATTATTATTCCCAAATGATGGCATTTTTCACTGCCTGAACATACCCCAAAACTCATGAAACTTTAAATATAAGTCACACATGGTGAAAAATGTTATAATCTATTGTCATCCTGAATTTATCGCACATTCAAAAAACGTATATTTATTATTATTATTATTATTATTATTATTATTATTATTATTATTATTATTAATAATAATAATATAGGCTTCACTCAATTTAAAGCATTCTGGGTTATTGTTTTTTAACAGTGTCACTACTTCTTTAGTAATCTGGGTTGTATGAATACCTTGTTTTGTTTATGTATAGGGAAGTAATAGTTAATTATTAGGAAGCTTATGTTGCAATCGCAGTCTGTGCTTACGTGCGTCCCTCAGTATAAAATAGGGAAGCACTCCGCCCTCTGCCGAGCTCCTACCTCCTGCACCTCCTTCCCTTGAAGGAGCTGGAAGCGAAAGTCGGAAACGCGGACATTTACTGTCTCTTTTACACCGTGACACAGTGCTGGACAGTAGACGGACATTTTAATAAGCATATTCCTTATAACTATAAGAATCAAAGGGCAGCGTTTTATCCTCGCAGCGACGGTTGTGGGGAAGTAAACTTTAGGAATACGACTCAGAGAGAAAGACGAGTATGTTTCAAATTTTGGACTTGTTATTTTTAAGCTGCTTCTTTCTGGCCGTTGAACCCCAACGAGGTAAGAAAATACAGAATAGACTACTATCTGTGCTACACTGTCCCACCTTTGTGTTTTCTACTGCTAAATTGTCCCATTTTCCCAGAAACTACGTCATGGTACTTGCCAGAACTGACGTCACGGCTGGTGTTTAATGTTGAGTAACAAGTAAAAAATATATGTAGCTCAATTATTCAACAGGGATGGTCTTCTCTACTCTTATAATGATTTTTTATCTGAATATAATATCCCTGTTTCTCCTGTAGATTTTGCCAAAGTTTTTGGATCGATCCTATCTGATCGATCCCTGTTTGCATGTTGTTTAGATCTCAACCAAGAGTGGAAACACAACATCCCAGCGGGTAAAGCTGGTTTAACTGGTAATCATGGTAATAACAAGTTAATCAGAAGCCTGTTTAAAAAGGACGTCACTACAGCTCCATATGTGCTCTCATATTGGAATAAGTGTAATAAAGTGAGAGAAATTTCATTTAAAATAATTCATAGATTTTAGCCATCCAATCAACATATTGATAAAGATTTTAAGTTGTTTTGGAGGGATGTACTATTTGGGCTCTTTGACTTTAACAAAAATAAAGAAAAACTCTATGAATAAAAAATGTCAACAAATTAAACTTTTTAGGAAATAAATTTAGGAAAGACGAAGAGACTTAGACATGTTTTGTTAAACCTAAGAACTAGATGAATGTTTCACATTTATTTTACCCAAAGCAGTTTATATGTAGGCTACAAATCGGTTTCCAGTGTCCTTTTTCTCCTTATTCTTTGCAATTATTAGTGGATGCACAACATTTGGTAATGATTCATTAAACGGGGCTTATTACAGCAATAATAGATTTCCAGATGTTTCACACTACAGAGCAGATTTTTTTAATTTTAAGTTTACATTTTTTATTGCGAGATTTATAGATTTATATACTAAATAAATTACCATCTAAATGTTATTGCGGTTATATTTTAAATAGCAATTTATTATGGTCAGTGTTTCCCACAGGATTTTACGAGGCTATTACCCTTTTTCGACCAACTAAAACATGTATCATTCATTTATTTGATTTGTTTAACTGCAATTTGATTGATATGGGCTAGCGGGCTACTTGACTTTTTAAATTCTGTGGTGGATTCTGTTAACACATCCATGTGCTCTTATTTTGAAAGCTGCATGTGTTTAGCGACAGGAAGTCATTCATAGGTCAGTATAATTAATACTAATTAATACTAACAGTGTACAGAGTTTAGCTTTTTGGGATTAAAATAACATTAAATTGTTAGCCAGTGTTGTACCTAACCGAACAGCGTATTCAACAGTGTGTTTGGATAAATTCTGACCGGCCTGTATCAGATGCAAAATTATTATTGAAAGCTATATTCAAATATGTACATGTCAGCAGACTTCAGTGAACATTATTTTCCTATGATGCTAGTCTACTCTACCTGTGCCTGAGTGTGGGGCAAGTTTTGCTTATAATTTTCTACACACACACACACACACACACACACACACACACACACTGACGGAGATCAGTGCGCGTGTGATATGATATGATATGATTGATGGGCGACACTCTGCTAAAGCAACAACAACACAACACAAAATATCTTTATATTATGAATAGTTTAAATATGCTTTCAGTAGCTTGAAATGTGCTGAAATGAAATTAGACCATGGTGGGCCGCCACAGTCTAGGAAATTAATGGGAAACCCTGAATGGTCTCTTAACAAATTCCCAGCAGTTTGCTAAAATAACTGCCGACATGGAGAATCTGCTGGATCCGAATCTGATGTCGAATATGTGGTCTATGTCTAGTACCATCAGGTTGAATGCACTTATTGTAAGTCGCTTTGGACAAAAGCGTCTGCTAAATGACATGTAATGTAATGTAATGAATATCCAACTAAAAGAACAACAGTACTGTGGTGCATGACAGAGGAAATAAGGAAATAAGTGAACTGTAGCCAGTGCTCATTTGCTACTCGACATGAATATCATCTGTGACTTTAAATGTATCCTTTCTCTTTCAAACAGGGCAGCTGTTTGTTTTAGAAAGATTCTTTGGCAGGACAGACACTTCCTGTCCCTATGGATAATAAAATAACCCCGCTGCACTGCTGTAAACAGAGTCAAACAGAAGTAATTTGTGATAACGAGACTGAAGGGAATTAATATGCCACATTCACAGAGGCATATTAAAGGCATGCTAAAATTGGAATCGAAAGATGTTTTCACATTTCTGTCTTTTATCTTTCTCCACTAAAGACCAAGTCCTGCCACCACAAAATGTGACCCTGGTGTGGATTAATGCGTTGAAATTCAAGTTGTCCTGGGAACCCCCACAACACTCAATGGAAAACTGCACATATATAGGGACTTCAGAAATCGCAACTCTCCATAGTCTTGAACTAACGGTGAATATGCATATATTTCTCTGTGTGTTAAAATTAAATTTGCATGCTATTCATTAAAGGTTTGATGACTCCACAAGCTGTATCAAAATATTCCAGCAGTTCTACATGTTTACATGTTTTAGAAATTTAAATATTTTCTGGCAGCACAGCTTTCCTGGAAGCACAAGCAAATAATGTCAATGCACTGCAGTAAGCCAAGCCAATTACAATTTGCATGGGTCACTATTTATATATACGGTTGGGCATTATTCCCAGCATCATCTCTAGCCTCTACATCGACAACCTTCATATTTAAAGGACCACACTGGCCATTAATATATCATATTTTTATACTATTTTATTATTACTAAAGCTTCTGTGTGTAGGGACATTTTTGACTGTGTCAGCTTGTAGTAGGGCTGGGAGATATGGCCAAAATATCCTGATATGTAATTACTGTCATGTAATACTGTCAATATATATTACGATGTAGCATGTTTTCTGGTAATTCAAAAAATAAATAGATACATGAAATAATCACACCAAAAAGTCTATATTCTGTCCCCCTGTGTGAATTAAATACTTGACAAATGAAAGTACTGTTCTCATTTAATTAACAACCTTCAGTGCCTTTAATAATTTCTCTCCAGTTTCAAGTGAAACTATAGAAAAAAATTAAAATACAAAAATATATTCAGCTATATGATTATGTTTGCATGCATGCACATAATATTTTCTGAAAAATTGCAGTAAGTATGTGCTTGTTATATTAATTTATCTATATATTTTGTTTCATCACTATACGAATCCATTGAAAGACGATCAGTTACCATAATGTATAATCACTCAGCTCCGTGTACTTAAACTTAATAAAATAATGTGCAATATTCTATAATCAGTGGTGGAAGAAGTACTCAGAACCTTGAGTAACTAAATAGATACAAATACTACTACAAGTAAAAGCCAAACATATACATTTTTACTGAACACAAGTATGATCGGAAAACTGCACTTTAAATATCAAAGGTAGAATTACCCATCATTAGGCCTTTATCATACTGTTATTATTTATTTTAGAATATTTCTTTAATATTGTTATTACAAATACCATGATGTAGAGGCAGCATTCAATGTTTCAGTTTGGAGCAAAGTCTAACTATTTTATACACTGTTGGGTAGTTCACTTTCTAAGAATGTATCCTATTTAAGATCATAAAATGTTTTATATGTAACATCTTTGTAAACTGTCAAATAAATTAAATGAAGTATTAAGTGCAAGATTATCTTCAGAATTGTACCTAAAATTTTTACATAGGGACTTTAAATGTAAAGATTTTATCTTAGACTACCTGTCTATTGGTGCCTGCTTGGCCTATGTGATGATGTCGTCACTACCGTTTTACTTAAGACGGTCTCTGACAAGCTAACCAGCGGTTTTGTCAAGCTAGCATATCCGTAGCCTAATAGATTGTTTATTAAGCTAAACTACAATCTACAAGAGTTTGCAAGAGCACTAAAAAACACAACTAGAGGCTGTGAGGCGGAGTAGTGAGAGAGTTTCCATCTGTGTCCAACCACTGTTGTCTCATTTAGCCACTTGTTAGCATCCGCCTTTTTAAGGACATGTAAAAACTTAAAAATTCTCAAGCGGGGTATTTCCTAACATATTTTACCGTCTTACAAGAAAACATCTCTTTAGCTTGTGTTAACCACAGACGTTATTTCAGGCATCTAACCCAAAACCCATTCAGAATCCTCATTGAGTTTGAGAGGTTAGCCCTCAGGGTGCTAACATGCTAACTTACTTCCTGGTTTAAGAACTCATTCCTTTAAGGACCTACATCTGATCAGTTTTCTGTCAAAAATCTATCAACAATATTTCATAGAAGCCTGCAATATTATAATAAAAATGTTTCTGGAAAAAAAAAACATGGCTAAGATGTAAGTGAGCTGTTGGGTTGTCTGTAATACTGATGATGGTGTTTCTCTGTTTCTCTGTTCTTAGACGATTGAGCCTCCACTGACCACCTGGTCCAAGTTCCGTGCGATGGAAGGAGGACAGATGAATCTGACTCTTTACACTGTCTGTAATGGCAAAGAAAGTGAGAAGGTTGTACGCCAAGTCTCACAACCAGGTAGTTCATTTTGCTCACTTGAAACACAATTTGAATGCTTTTTAGTCAACAAAGAAACATGCCTTTTTGAGCAATATATTGGCTGCTTTAACATCTGCTTATCAGTGTGTTTAGTAAAGTATTGTGTGTCTGTGTCTCATTTCCTTCCAGAGCTGATAAAGAATTTGCAATGCTACGTCTACGCCGACAAAAAAGCTAACTGTTCCTGGCTCCCAGCCAGTCCTGCTCTGGATCTCAAGTTTTACTATCTGTATGTGTTTGGTTTTTTGTCTTGCTTTTTTCAATAAAGGGACAATATGAGACAATATGTAGATCCAAAGTTGTAAAAGTAGTTAGTAAATTGCAACTCACTGCTACACAGTGTAAGCTTATTGCAATACATCCTGTTACACATAATTTCATCACATAAGAGGCAGGCTGGACCCGACTGGAAGTAATGACCCTGAGTTCAATTGAGGCTAAATTCCTTTTTTTTTTTTAATTCCTGCTTTTTATCAGTCCAGGCTCCCAGGGGATGTCAGGGCACTGTAGACATTGTTTCATGACTATTAATCATCAAGGCCTAAGCCATGTTTGGCCATTAAGTGTTTAATTAAGATTGTGGGGTGTTATCTCCGGCCAACAGCTATTGGCATAACTAACTCACATTTGTATCAATATCCTGTTGGTCTGAAAATATCATCAGCAATATTCAGTCACATTTTAAATTCACAAGGGTAAATGCATGTATACCATCTAAGGAAATGAAAGAATAAGAGAAGTATTCTATCATGTTTATACTGTCAACAAATGCTGTGAAGGGACCAAAACTACAGAAGCTCACTGGTCCAAGAATATCAGTATTTTTTGAAGCTCATGGACTCTAGACACTGAATCATTCGCACGTCAAGACTGTTTAATGAATTTATCCAGTGGTGGAAAAAGAGTTAAGATCCCTAACTTAAGTAAAAGTACTAATACCACACTGTTGAATGACTCCACTACAAATAAAAGTCCTGCATTAAAAACTTACTTTACTTAAAGTATCAGAAGTATACTGCTGTCATGGTAGGGCTAAGTTTAACTACTTACTATACTGTTATGTGGTTTAATTTGTAAAAATGCATAATCATTTTGAGTTGATCATATTTTTTCATGTTAAATCTTGACCTGAAAAGTAACTAAAGCTGGGTAAATGTACTTAGTTACATTCCACCATTGAATTTATCCACTGCTTAACTTAACAATTAGCAGTTAGTCTCACATGTAAAAGGTTACTTAACTGTTTTACTTTTTTTCTCTCTCAATAATTCATGGAAAGGACAAAAATTAGGTTTCCAAATGTGGTTAATTTTCAGTTTTAACTAACTCGTTATCAGTACAACCAGCCAGCTCCAGACTTCTTTCCCAATTTTTAAAACGCTCTAGATTAAAGAAGAAGTCATGCGTTATACAGTTGAACTATTTCTTGGCTGGCTGCAGTGACTTCCTAAAGTCTTGTCGTCCACATGAGGCTGCCTAACCCCCAGTTGAGACTCCAGTAGCCAAGAAATTGTTATAAAATGACTTGTTGTGACCCCTGGGATAAACACAGCCTCATTCAACTTTACAACCAAAAACCAGAGACCCAGCGAATTCAGAGGAAGTGTAGCTTTTCCGTGTAAATTCACAATAAGGGGGTTTCTCTGCACTTTATTCAACAGAAGTGCTTGCCATCCAGTTGCAGAAAAATGAAATTCTTGCAGCAATCGCCAAAATGTCAAACGTTTTTAATTTCAAATTGTGTTCCTCAATGTCTTTGTGTCTAAATTTTTTTTTTTTTTAGGGATTTTTGACCATTTTTAATCATTCTAAAGGACTCAGAAATGATTAAATGTGTCAGAAATAGTTGTTGTGTTTGCAAAAAATGTGTTTGCAAAATGTTTGCAACCACTTAAGAGACATAATGACATAATGAATATAATTAATTGAGCATGGCAATGGCCTTGATATACTTCAGTCATAATGCTCTATGCCCATAGAACTCTAAACTTTCAACATTTGAACAGGCACCAAAACAAAAACATAATGTTTATCACATATTTATGACAAGAAGGTTCTCAGCTTTCAGATGGTGTACACCACTTCTATGTGGCATCTGCTGTTGACCTGCTATCTCCCCCTTAATGAATTTTTTTTCTGTATCTTTCCAAGATTAAGCAGTTGGGATTCTAGTAGATCTGTTGATGAGTGCTTTTCGTACAAAGACACTGACGGCATCAGGACTGGTTGTCATCTAGATGTGAGCTTCCAGGATAACATTTTCATCATATTTAATGGGACGCTGAACAACACACCTGCCTGGAACACCTTCAGCAGACGTCTTAATGATGATGGTATGCAGCAAGCGAATTAACCAGAACGAATTTAGTATGAAGAGCCCAGTGCAGGAAACATTCTGTCACAATATGTCTCACTTCCCCATTCATTCTGTGAGTTATAAGAGAAGTTCCTGTCTGTCCTTTCTTGGAAATGTGCTATCAGCATGTGTGTGTGTGTGTGTGTGTGTGTGTGTGTGTGTGTACACAGTTTGTTCTTGTGTAATGAATCCTAAATTTACATCTATGGAAAACACACAATGAAGCCATTTTAGTTGATCTAGTTGATTTAGTTGAAATATGTGTGTGTCTGTAATGATCTTCTCTCAGTTGCTTCACAGTATTTTATCATCATGTAAGACTGCATTGTAGTAACCATATCTCTGCAATATCTTTCTCCATGCAGTGAGACCTCCTCCCCTTATCTGGACAGTCACTAAATCTGATGGTAAACTCAATATTAGCTGGACTCCTCTTAACATCCACGGACTTCATTGGAAATATATAATAAATTACCATGAGTGTGATGAACTAAAGGTAAGAGACACAACAGCACACTATTTAGATGTTGTCTCTAATTTCTTTCAATTTAAGCTTTGTGTTAGTGTCTTTTTGTTTGCCTTTGTCTGTTTATCTTGTATAATAATTCAACAGACAGAAATACTATATTTTGAGAGAATATTATGCAGTGATGAAATCTACGACCAGATTGTTTCACATGTAGCCAGTTTAGCTAGGTTAGCTAACTAAATCGACATCAGGCGATAGCCAGTAGGTTCTGAAATTGCTTTTTGTCCTGTGCGGTCTGCCTCTTTTGCTCAATACATTAGGTGTTACCTAATACCTGAATTCAACTAAATCCCGCTCAGACATGATTGGCCAATACTACTTTGACTACAAACTGTCTACAAACGGAAATCAAAGTGCTTCTGATACCCAATTATGGACCTGTTGACTATACATTCTGCCTCCATATACAGACATCTGTTTAAAAAGATTACCTTTGGGCTCATGTGGTGCATATAGACAATAATAACACAATAGAGAGCAAACAAAATTACATATTTTTGTAGGCCAACCCGGAAGTAGCATCTCCATGGGGTCTTTTGAGAATTCTCCTATGGGATTTTTGCATTGGATTTTGGATTATGGAAGAAAATAAATTTTGTTCAGCAGGATAATCTTCACAAATGAACACTACTTTAATGACGTTTGAAGTGTTAATGCAGCCGACAGAAAAAGCTAACGTTATGCTGTAGCGAACTACACCACTGTCACATGACTTGAACATCACTACTGTTAGCTTCAGGCAATCTTTGACAAGTGCCGCCCGTGTCCGGTGTGATAATGCTTAATGTCCCCGACAACCACTGTAGTTTCATTAAGCCACTTTAGCCTTTTTAAGGACAAGTAAAAACTCCAAAATTCCCAAGTGGGTGTATTTATAACGGATTTTATGTCGTACAACATAACAACAACATCTCTTCAGCTTGTGTTAACCACAGAGCATATTTCAGGCCTCTAACCAAAGACCCATTCACAATCCTCATTGAGTTTGAGAGGATAGACCCCATGGTGCTAAAATGCTAACTTACTTCCTGGTTTAAGAACTAATTCCTGTGGCTCCCTATACATACCCACTTTGGTGCAGTTTCAAAAACGTATTGTCTTTGGTTTTTAAGGTTCTATGTAAACCCTATAACAAAATTGTGTCCAACATTTACTAACTATATCCAAGTTGATTGAAAATGATTTTTTAAATAAAATTGTCATATTTGCCAAAAAAATAGAATCTCAGAATTTGCACAACTTGATTGTCTTTTTTATTAGCCATGCTAGCAGCCTGCAGAGGTAAATTAAAAGGATCACCACAGTTAAAAAGCTTCACCCTCTGGGGACCATGAGTAACACTGTCTCAGTCATGCTGCTATGGCTGTAGGTATGACAATGTCTGTCAATCAGTCATTACCAAGGAGACTGACATAGCTCAACAACTATTAGATTGAGACAGTGTTAATCATGGTCCCCAGAGGATGACGCTTTTTAACTGTGGTGATCCTTTTAATTTACCTCTGTGCCACCTGCAGGTTTGGCTTTTAATAAAATTCCAACACAACTACTTTATGAATTGTCCAAAAAATTGGTATACATATTCATTGCCCCCAGAGGATGACTCCAACCAACTTCAATGATACCCTACTTTTCATCTAGTGCCACCATGTGGTCGGCAGTTGCATTTTTCAGTGAAATGCCAATGCCAACTGTTGGGAGGATTGCCATGTAATTTGGGAAAGACATTAATGATTCCCACAGAATGAACTGCAGCAATATGCTGATCTTTTGTCAGAAATTCCTAAATTCTACAGAATTCAGTCATGTTGTCAGATGTATTATTATGCTGGAAGAAAATTACAAATTCTTATGACAATCTGGTCTTTATTTTCTCACAGACGAAAACCACTGATGGTCCAGTTACATCAGCTGTGGTGGATGTGGTCCCTCACTGTCCGTACCGTATTTGTGTTAAAGCAAAATCTGATGGAGGAGAGACACCGTGTGACAAGGAGAAGCTTTTTGGTATGGTCATCATCTCACTGTCTGTTTTCTGTTTAAAGAGCTGCATCACAAAATGAACCATCCAGCAGTGTAAAGCCACTCTGTTTATACATTTAAAAATAACTAAGTTTGCTGTAATCTAGTGGTTGCTTTATGAATGACACTGGCAGACAGAAATGCATTCTATCCCTTTAAATTTGTTTTTAACAGCAGCGGGATGTGACTAACTGCAGTTATTCATGTAGTGCACATAAGTGTGAATTTAAGGTATTCACACTTCATTTGTGTATTTACATTTCATGACAGTTTATAGTTCTACTCCATTATGTTTGGATGGAAATATTGTACTTTTTACTGCATTGCATTTGTCTAACAAATGGTCGTTACTTTACAAATTCAGATTTTACATACAAAGCATATAAAGAACTTTAAAATGTGATGCATTGTAAAGTATTAAACTAACAAACAGTATAAAAAATGTAAGCACAACCAATTGCTGTAGTTTTACAGTTTTGTATTGGTACATTTACTTAAGTAATACTTGAATACTTCCTTGACTGCTTTCTGTAAAACTGTGAGTTTAATTTGTATCTTGAAAACACTGCAGTATTAATCCGTCAGGTGATCATAATGTTGCTGATGTTTCTGCATGTAGATGCAGATGCAGATCCTGCTGCGTGGGTGTATGCTGCCATTATCATCCCATTGTTGTTTGCCTGCCTGGCAGTCCTGATCATTGTGTGTTGCAGGAAGTATGTAAATCTTTTTGTTTGTGTGGTTCCTATTGATTTTAGTAGTTTGCTTACCTCTGATATTTAACTCTCTCTGTGCAGGAATAAGGAAGTAATTTTCCCCAAAATACCAGAACCTCGGAACCTCCTCAGCGATATTTCTGACAACAACAATAAGGTGATTTAAAAATAATAATAATAATAAGTTTGAGGTGAAGTTATCAATTTTCAATTGTAAAGTAATTTTTCTGTCTCTCATGATTGGGAGACCACATTGCAGCAACAACTACAAGGTTCAAGGTTTCTTTATTTGTACCCAAAGGTCAATTTGTCCTGCAGACAGGCATTGATACAACACCACAAACATCACCAGACACAAAAGGGAACATAGAGCGGGAATAAAGTGCTTTAACAGGCCGATTTGTACCTGCTCACTCAGAAGCTTAAAGAAGTCAAAGTGCTTAAAGTCCAACGGATGGTGCTCATCATTTAATGGAATTTTTTAGATTAGATTAGATTAGATTTTTATTTGTCATTGCACAGAAATACAACGCAATGCAATTCAATGCACTCAGGTACTGGACTCATATAAAAAAAAGCATAATAAATAGTAAATAACAAGATACATTCTTATCATCTCATCTCAATAAATAGTAAATAGAAAAGATACATTCTCTCAGCACTTAGTATATTCATGTCATTCATTCACTGTACCATCAATTTAGTGCCAATGTATGCATTAAAACAATACTGTAATTATATAAATATATAAAGTGCAGAGAATTGTGTTAGGTGTGGATGTCCTTGATTAGTGCTGTCGGACCAGTGAGTTTGTTTTCAGGTCTGAGTTGAGTATGGTGATAGCTGCAGGATAGAAACTTTTGTTCAATTGAGTAATTGCTGCTGGTAGAAAACTATTTCTGTAGCGTTTTGTTTGATCCTTAGGGGTCAGAAATAAGCACCCAGAGGGAAGGAGCTGCAATTAGTATAGGTGTAAAATGACGCATTGGGATTGTGTGCTGGGCATAATAACCCCAGGAAGTCACTGCACCCAGCCAAGGAACAGCCAAATCAATTGTGCCTGACTGTTTCTCACACACATTTTCACTCTTTTCCCTCAGATCACTGTTCGCAACCTGTACATCCCGGCAGAGGAAGAAGAAAACTGTAAAATCACACTGGTTCATGAGCCCTAAATCAGAAATCTGGATTTCTGACATGTCTCTGTAGCGACAGAAACTTGAATATGCAACAACTGAAAGCCTCCAAAAACTCTTGTTGCACTGGCTCAACAAAAAAAAATACAGACTTAAACTTTTTATCTGATGAATTCAGGAAATTCATCAGCGAAATGCCTAAATGAAGATGCAAAAAGAACAAAAACAATGGCAGCTATGGCATTAAGAGACACGTTTGTGACTGAAGACTTACTGTACTTATTGTTATTTGGAAGGAGTCATGCAGAACACTGAAAGACATGGAACTCAAGGTTCTTATCAACCCAAATATGTCAACACATCAACATTAATACTCCAAACAAAGACTTCTTATCGCCATGACTCTATTTGCAAGCACCAGCAGCACCTTATTTAGAAATAAAATCAACCAGTTCTACAAAATAAAAGATATACAGTACAACCATTAGTCTACATGAAGACATTTTTATCAAAGCATTACATTTGTTGTTGCACTGCCGCCACCACAAGCACCACTTTTGGGCAATTTGTACATCATATGTGTCCAGAGAGGTCCTAAAGCAATAAATGTTCAGAAAATTAATGTATTATTTTAGTGATTAGCTGGCCGACTCAGAATTACATAACAAGCACTGCATGATTGCTCAGTATCTCAAAAAAACAAAGTTCAGGGGACAATGTGAAGTAATTACTGAGGCCTTAGTCACTATATAAACATTTCTGGGACAGAGAGCTGCCTTAAAGGATCTCACCGATTGGACTGTGCTGGGTGCAGTCACTTTTTTAAAATAAGCTTTAAATGATCTGTTTCACCCTTGATGTTTTTCACAGCGGGGCTTGAAGTTTCCATCAGAGTAATAGACCTTTTTGACAGCAGACATTTCGACACGTCACAGCAGGAAAAGCAGAAATTTAATATCCTAAATGATGCTATAATAGAATAATACTCCCCTAAGGACTAAGGGTGTGGCGTTAGACCAGTCTGTTTTTGAAATATCAATTCAATGCTCATTGATGAAAAGTGAAAATATTGATTTTCTTGATAAAATGTGCCTTTATTTTGAAATTGCACCTGAATGTATCTGTGCAATATGCATTTTGTACATGTATTATGTTTGTTCAAAGAATCTAGAATTACAAAAGCATTGTAATGACACTTTTTTTCCGATTTACACCTCTACTTAGAACAGGATAATAGTGACACACTAAACCCTTGTCTACTTCCTGTCATGGTTGACCAGGGTATGCCCTGACTTCTGTAATTTTCTTTTTTTTTCATGCTTTCAGAGAAGCTCTGAGCTGTTTGTAGAGCTGTAAATCACATGAAGAAATACCATTATATTAAATGTATAATACTGTTTACTACTGAAAGTATGATATGATATTGGGATGTGTGTTCCTTGACCTACAACTGTGAAATGACTGAAGCACTCATACAGTCAAAATACTGATATATTACATATATTGGTGTACAGTATGAAATACTTAAACCAAAGGGAGGGATGTTTTTTTCACGAGTGGCTAATGGTTTTGAATGGTTTATAATTCACTTTATGCAACTTTCTTTGATTGTTTTTCAATAAATATTTGCCATTTATGCACAGAATGAAATGTGGATGTTTTTGTTTTTGAACATTTGATATCAGGTATTACAGTTTTTCACAACCGCTATGACCCGTTGTTCAATACTTTTAACGCTTTTTCAAAACTCTTCACACAGTTACCACAACATCAGCCTGTGTGAGCGATACAATTAACACAATTCTTCCTCCTTACACACAAAATACACACATTTTACACGTTTAAAATTAGTTTTAACTCCTTTTACACACAAGCTCAATCAAGACCAAAACAGTAGATGCTAACTGGTGAATTTTCAATTGTTTTCACACGGTTTGTCAAAACAGAAAACCTCATGTTCAAAACTACATAAAAAAATACATTGATCACAGCTTCTGCTCCTTTTTCTTTTAGTGTATTTCTTTTAGTGTATTTGACAATACAGTAATGAATGACAGCTAAATGCTGATTTTTTTTCCTCTTTCATTTTCATTTGCAATACAGTAAAGTGTTTACTGCAAATCCTGTCATTTACTGTAATTGTATAGCCCACACAGGCTGATGTTGTGGTAACTGTGTGAAGAGTTTTGAAAAAGCGTTAAAAGTATTTAACAACGGGTCATAGTGGTTGTAAAAAAACAGTAATGTTTGTGATGATGTTCCTTTTTTTTAATTTGTTGGGCATGAATTTTGTTCCTTTTTTTTGTACAACACTCAGTACAAAAAGTGAACGAGCCGTGTCAGAGCAGCTTTGCAGAATGTTTATGAAAGAAGAAGACAGTACAGTTTTTCACAACTGCTATAACCCGTTTGTCAGAACCTTAAAAACTTTTTCAAAACTGTTAACGCACATCACACTTGATACACTCAATTCCCCAAACAGTTAATTTCATGGTCAAAATCACCCAGTGTAACTAAACACAGACACACACTTCCAAAATACAATAATACACTAACACAGTTGACCAAATCTACCAAAACACTGACACACGTTGTCTTCAACAGAAACATTTAGTCAGTCACAGCACAGTGTCATAAAAAACACTGACAACTGATGGAAGAACACAAACCAAATCACTTTGCATGTTTCTTATCTACTTTTTTTCCTTTTTCTTTTACAATCAACAGATTATTGTATTGATCATACATGTAAATTAACCCTCTGGAGTCTCCAAAAGCTCCAAAGCATGACTTCTTCATCATCCAGACTAGAAAACAAAGCAGCGTGGAGCCCTACTGTAAATTTACCTCTAAAGTTCTGGCTGTAAACTCCATGAGGCCAGTTTCAGTTTGATGATGATATACCAAGTAAAACTGGAGACAAGCTCAAATATATTTAGTATAAAATGATAGAACTGGATGGAACCCTCTTACGTATATGTTGTATTTGCGACCTTTGTTCACATTTGCAACATTTACAGTAAAATTCTTTATTGAGCATGATAGTGTTTTGAAAGTAAAAAAAGATTCAAAATCACATTTTATGTTGGACTGAATGACTAAAAAAGACACAAAATGACTTACAAAGACATGAAAAGACATGAAAATGATTCAAAAATGGACAAAATAGCCTCCATAGAGACAATGTTTGTGATGATGTTCTTCATTTTTCATTTGTTGGCCATGAATTTTGGTCCTTTTTTGTACAACACTCAGTACAGAAAGTAAACGAGCCGTGTCAGAGCAGCTTTGCAGAATGTTTACGTATGAAAGAAGAAGATAGTGAATGACAGGATTTGCAGTAAACACTTTACTGTATTGCAAATTAAAATTACTTACAGTAGAGTAAAGAGGTAAAAAAAAATCAGCTGTCATTCATTACTTTATTGCCAAATAGACAAAAAGAAAAAGGAGCAGAAGCTGATCAATGTAATCTTCAATCCATTAGTTTTGAACATGAGGTTTTCTGTTTTGACAAACCGTGTGAAAACAATTGAAAATTCACCAGTTAACATCTACTGTTTTGGTCTTGATTGAGCTTGTGTGTAAAAGGAGTTAAAACGAATTTTAAATGTGTAAAATGTGTGTATTTTGTGTCAAAAGAAGAAGAATTGTGTTAATTGTATCGCCCACACAGGCTGATGTTGTGGTAACTGTGTGAAGAGTTTTGAAAAAGCGGTAAAAGTATTGAACAACGGGTCATAGCGGTTGTGAAAAACTGTAGTTACACTGGGTGATTTTGACCATGAAATTAACTGTTTGGGGAATTGAGTGTATCAGGTGTGATGTGCGTTAACAGTTTTGAAAAAGTTTTTAAGGTTCTGACAAACGGGTCATAGTGGTTGTGAAAAACTGTAGTGTATTTCTTTTAGTGTATTTGACAATACAGTAATGAATGACAGCTAAATGCTGATTTTTTTCCTCTTTCATTTTCATTTGCAATACAGTAAAGTGTTTACTGCAAATCCTGTCATTTACTGTAATTGTATAGCCCACACAGGCTGATGTTGTGGTAACTGTGTGAAGAGTTTTGAAAAAGCGTTAAAAGTATTGAACAACAGGTCATAGTGGTTGTAAAAAAACAGTAATGTTTGTGATGATGTTCCTTTTTTTAAATTTGTTGGGCATGAATTTTGTTCCTTTTTTTTGTACAACACTCAGTACAAAAAGTGAACGAGCCATGTCAGAGCAGCTTTGCAGAATGTTTATGAAAGAAGAAGACAGTAAATGACAGGATTTACAGTAAACACTTTACTGTATTGCAAATGAAAATGACTTGCAGTAAAGAGGGGAAAAAAATCAGCATTTAGCTGTCATTCATTACTGTATTGTCAAATACACAAAAAGAAAAAGGAGCAGAAGCTGATCAATGTAATCTTCAATCCATTAGTTTTGAACATGAGGTTTTCTGTTTTGACAAACTGTGTGAAAGCAATTGAAAATTCACCAGTTAACATCTACTGTTTTGGTCTTGATTGAGCTTGTGTGTAAAAGGAGTTAAAACTAATTTTAAACGTGTAAAATGTGTGTATTTTGTGTCAAAAGAAGAAGAATTGTGTTAATTGTATCGCCCACACAGGCTGATGTTGTGGTAACTGTGTGAAGAGTTTTGAAAAAGCGTAAATAGTATTGAACAACGGGTCATAACAGTTGTAAAAAACTGTAACTGCTGATAACGCTTCATCAGATAACATTCAAAACGGATGTTTTAACCAGTTTTGCTGTGTAGAAATATTGGCAGACCATCTTCAGCGTAAAGGACTATGGGTTCATACTTAGAAACACATTTTCTAGACTTGTTTAGTTTTGTTAGTTCTTAATATCATTGAGGGTCAAAGTAGATGGGGCCGTCTTCCCTGTTCACAGTAGGAACAGCACAGGTGTAATAAACAGTGGTTATGATGGCTGGAGGGTCCCAGTAAGCCATAATGATCAATACAAGGACCCTGAAACTGTTGATTCTAAAGTACTCACAATACTCACAATAACAAATTCATGAAGAAATGAGAAGCCTTTACGATTTCTAGTTTGTGCTCTTTCTCAACAGCTTTTCCAAACTTGCACACTGCTTCTACTGAAAAACGTCAAGAACAACATGTTAGAAATCAATGAACTCAAAACACCAACCGAGCATGATTCTTAACTGTTTCACTTCTTATTTTCTTTGTGAGGCATGGTTCACATGAGCAGATGCTTCATGTGAACAGCAAACTCCAACGTTTTTTTAGAAATCAAAGTAGCTCTACGTCTCACGCAAATCTTGTTTCATGTATTGACTCCAATGAGGTCTTGATGGAGTCATTAGCTGAAGGGATCCCCCACTTTTTCCACCAGGACTATGACTATTTAATTAATGTGTTCAATGAAGACATGAAATATTATACATCTTTGTGGTATTAGGTTAAGCACATTGTGTTTGTCTATAATTGGGATGTATATGCAGATCAGATCATATTTCATGACAAATTAATGTAGGAAACTAGGTACTTTTCAAAAGGGTTTTCTTGCCACTGTAGAAGAGTTCACACACTTCGGCAGTACGGTACGGTAATGTCTTCCTGTGTGACAACAATCTCACAATATTGACCTCAATTTAGCCAACTTTTATTCCCACAATATCCACTTTTGCAAGTCGTTATCGTAATGAGTCTTGGATCATCGTGTGAAAAACTGTGTACTGTTTACTGTAACTGTGTGACGGATGACTGACTTCGACAGAAAAATTTAAGTTCTCCTTAGTTTTGAAGTATTTCCTCAACTTCCTTTGTAGTTGCTTAATTTTGCAGACATCATGGCTCAACCAGCTCAACAACCGCATTTGCAAAAAAGCCTGGTTTGTGTGTGTGTGTGTGTGTCTGTCTGTCTGTCTGTCTGTGTGTGTGTGTGTGTGTGTGTGTGTGTGTGTCTGTGAAAAAAGACACGTACCAACCAGAAGCAGACTCAAAATGAAAACATACATGCCAAAAAAACTTCAAAATGTAACAAAACAACCACAAAGAAACACAAGATTACTACAAAGAGACACAAACCACCTACAAAGAGATGCAAAACGACTATAAAACACACCAAAACAATTACAAAGTGACACAAAACAACCACATAGAGACATGAAATAACCACAAAAGACGCAAAACAACCACAAAGAGACACAAAATAATAACAGAGATAGAAAAACAACCACAAACAGACACAAAATAACCACAAGCAGACACAAAATATCTACAAAGAGACACAAAACAACCACGAAGAGACGCGAAAAAAACACAAAGGGACACAAAACAACAACAAAAAGAGACTATCCAGAAAAACAACTTGTGTGATTTATTATATGAATGAACTTGTAGACTAGGGGAAGCTTTTTCAGGTTAATAGACAATATTATGCATTGTGAATTGGAATGATATTGGAGATCTACAGTTTCAAAACTCTGCAAATCCTGCTGCATGGGACACAACCTGGGCCTATGTTCTACTTAGGTGTCCTTGACATGAAAAGTATACAAAAACAGAAATTAATCATGATGTCACACTGTGTTGAAGGACATGTAGAGGGAGGTGCAGAAATATAATCTGATGCAATCTTGGTGTAACACCACTGTAGTGATTCTATAGCCTACAGTGAGACCTGCACTCTTTACATTAAGGACCTCCACTGAGTACACCTTGGTCTACATGTGAAAAGAAAACGATGAGTCCAAGAGTATAAAAATTAGAAAAGGGCGTAAAATGTATATTTTCACTTGAATAAAATATCTAACGTGTTTTCACCACGCTATTTCTAATAGGAATATCGCCCCATCCGCTTTTATCCCATTGCTAAATAGCCTAGAAACACGCTCTGTATTCTCTGTGAAATGGTTCAAAATGACTGTAGCACTGGTTGATTTTTGCCTATTTCGCTTTTGTTTCTAAATCCGCCAATTCGCAGAAATATAGCCTGATGAATATATTTCAACCTGAACACGGAGAGAACAAAGCTCCAGTGGGGTCCATTTTGGCTCTGTGGAAGCTATTTGAGCGACTAGTGTCAAGCTAGTTTAACTAAAATAAACTTCCTGTTGGCGTAGTTTCAGAATAAAGCATCAGTTACGAACACAGAGACTGTGACTTTTATTTTGTTAAACTCAAGTGAGAGACTTCCTGTTATACAACAGCTAACTCGACTCATTTCCGAAGGCTTTCCATCTCGGAGTGTAGCAACAGCGCCCTCTGGTGGCCGGCCCCGGCAGCGCCAACATGTCGGCTCAGACTGGTCCTGATGCTGCAGGGATGCAGAGAGCAGCGATATGAGAGGATATATGTATGTAAACCGTGCCAGACCCGAGTTATCCTGGCGCAGTCTCTGTGGCGCAATGGAATAGCGCGCTGGACTTCTAATCCAGAGGCTCCGGGTTCGAGTCCCGGCAGAGATGAGTCACTCTGTGTGCCACACGGCAGACCTGCGGTCATTTTTATCAGATGGAAACGATAATGATGTTTTGGTTGCAGATTATTATACTGTTATAGTTGATCATCCCTGTCCGCGCTATATTATGGGTTGTAGTGAATACACTGGAATAACGTCCCATCCTTCCCATGACTCTCTCTGCTAAAAAAAATCACTAATAACGAAAAACAACCTAGAATCAGTTGATATTTTGAATCAGGTTTGCTCATTTGAGCCTGCTTGCACTATACTAAAATTTTATTTAACCAAATCCTTAAAATCCTTTTTAGCTTGATTTAATATTTTTTTTTTAAATAAATTGTGTCTTATCTTAATTGCAATCTTAATATAAATAAAATGGGTTCATACAGTATTTCACATGATACCTTGGTGAAAAATCGTAAAATTTGACAGTGTGGTAAATTTATTTTTCAGTATCCTATGGGCATAATCACAGTTACAATTAACCCATAGAACTGCAATTAAACCTCACACAAAAAATATGCAACATACTTTTTATTTTTTCCCCGAAACGACCCAAGTTATAACAATTAATAATACGTTCACATATAATTGTATTACTTGCGTTTTATGTATTTACAGCACCTCCTGCAGGCTTTTGTTAGGCAGCAAAGGATGGGTATATAATTATATATACATATACAAAAACGGTTTTAATTTTTAATAAAATTACGAGTATTTCAGGTTAGAATGGTTCACATCTCATCAGGATAACACCTAAACCCGCCAATAACAGTACCAGTGATGTGTACGTGTGTGCGCATGCGCAGATATTTTGGGATTCCTGCTCCAGTTGTGCTCGGGGCACATGCACGGTCGTCCCTGGTCGTGGACGCAAGAGGGCGCTCCAGTACCAGTATGAGTACTTTCCCCTGGTCTGAGACGGGAGGAACCGGCTCACTGTGTAGACCTACTGATCTGTGACAGCTACAGTATCATGGGGAAGCATCACCAGAAATCTCTAGCCTATATTATGTGACAGGAATGAGGACATGGTCTGTTTATTCATCATGTGTTCCGGCTATTTTATCATAGTGACATCACTACGTTACCCCGTTTTATAGTCAATATTATTCTAGGAGGTAATAATATCTGTGAGCATATATTTTTGCCACCTATTACTCCATTGTTAAAGTAAACAGTATCTCTTTTAATATTTTAACTATATAGTGACATATGTTGTCAGTAGTGCATGCTATCATAAGATACATGATACTATATTTGTATTTCATCCTGATCACTCTTAAATATAAATCATAAACTTATAGGTGGATAAAGATGTAGGGGTAAATTAAGGTATGTAGAATTACTTCATCACCTTATAGAAGCGACACTGTGAACAGTCAGAAATCAAGCAGTTCCGACTACAGCAAATGTGTCAGAAATGATTATGTCTCTCCAAGCTGGTTTATTATTTTATTATTTCATAATGTATTTTTTTGCCGGTTGGCCTGTGCGAGATCCAGAGGGAAAGAAAAAAGGGGCAGTGCTGTGGTGCTGTTGACGTGAGTGAGAGAGAGAGAGTGAGAGAGAGAGAGAGAGAGAGAGAGAGAGAGAGAGAGTGAGAGAGAGAGGAATGCCCAGTTAATGAGAATATGACGTCAAGTCAGAGATAATACAGCGAGGACAAAACCGGAAGTAGAGCGTGGTCACACTGGGTGAATTTTTATTTCATTTATTTCATAGAAGTTACCATCTATGAATACTCTTATATCCCCCCAAAAGGTCAGAATAAAGAAAATGGCCAGAATAGTTTATCAGTAACGCTATATCCTCAACACAGATGTCCCTCCTATATGGTTTTAGGACTAGGCCTACATATGATTTTAATTTGAAGGAAATAATGTTTTGGTTTGAGAAAAAAGTTAATTTTATATGAAAGTGGCCCTCAGGCAATACACACACAAATAGAAACTAGGAAATAAATGATGCATTTGTCATATGAATACTATATTATATATTGTTATATTTATACCCTAATATCTCCAAAAAAAGTTTAGAATAAAGACAATTGACAGAATAGTTTCTTGATAACACTACATCAAAGAGTTTAACCTCTTTGACTACACCGTCAACACAGCAGTCATTCCTATGGTTTCACGACTATGACTGATTTTATTTTGAAGGAAAAAGTCTATAGTTATAGGAGAAATGTAAATTGTGCCATTCACATGAATCACGTTGACACCTCTCACACACAATATACACAATGAATAGAATCTAGGAAAAAAATACAATACATTTGTTATATGAATATTGTATTATATATTCTTATATAGGCTATATATATATATATATATATATATATATATTAGTTAGTTTTGTGTTTTATTTTGAAGGGTATGGCCGGATGTCTCCTGTGTTGTTACTGCTACCTTGCCCCCTCAGTGTAGAGTAGAAAACGGACTGTCGCTGGAGAGCAAAGAAGAGGAGAGAGGTGGGAAAAAAAGCAGTGAAATGGTGTAAAAGCTGAGCAACTCCAAGCCGAGTCAGGGGACAAACGAGGAGGGACGACACAGGAGGATTATTGTTCTTTGTATAATTATTAATAAAGTCAGTAAACTCCCGCTTTTTGATGCTGTCCTCACGGAGGTTTGAGCCAATAACGGACTTATTGGTCGGCTGAACCATGCAGAGGCTGCTGCTCCTGAGTTTGGTGTTGAGTTTTCAAACTGGTAAGACCGCATTTCTCTCTTTTTTAGCGCATAACACGCGGCGAGGAATGTTTTAATGTAATATGTGTGAAACTACGGAGCTTTAACCCAGACAGAGAAAGCCCTCCGTCCTTCCGAAGTGTGTGTATGTGTGTGTGTAAGGGAGAGAAAAAGGCATATAACATGATTTCATAGCATTCCCACATGAACCGCAGCAATGGATCACCTTAGGCGTGTGTGTGCGTGCACGTGCAGCTACGTGTGAGCGCGCGCGCGTGTAACTGCGTGTCCGCACCGCAGCAATGGATCACCACACTTTTTTTTCCCTCTTATGATCATTGTCGCGCGCCTCTCAACTAATACATGCGTTTGAGTGTGCGCGTGCGTGCGTCCAACTTGAACATGACTGGTGCATGCGCGCCCACCTTAAAGGCCTTAATGACCTTTTTTTTTTAATTTTTTGCATATGACAAACCCTCGGTGCCGTTAAATTCAGACGGGCCGTGGTGAGGCGCTGAGGACGTGACGGGAATGACAGTGATTGACCAGCGCTGCTCTACATGCCAGCAGCACTTCCACTCTGCTATCGCATCTCAATGGCTTGTCAGTCAATGAAACCAGCCCCTGTAGTGATCCTGTAGTGAAAGACAGCTTATATAGCCCCCTCAGACCCTCACACACCACCCTCCTGTCCTTGTGTCCTACCTGTGAGCCCATTTTCACATGCATTTCAACAGCACAATGAGGCGTGTGCAGCAGCAGCAGCCATGCATCTGCTGCTCCCCCTCTGTACCTGTGGGGTGCCAGGTAGGCTTTTGGCTTATGATAATCACAGCTGTAGCCGAGTTGCTGGGAGACAAGAGGCTGAAGGAGGCGGAGGAGGATGCTTTTAATTTCTATAAGCTACCTGTTTGATCGAGGCATATCTGTGTGTCTTCGCCCCCCCTCCCCCTTTTTCCCCCCCTCCCCATTGTCTATAACTTGGCTGACCGGGAGCGTGCACGGCTGGCTGCTGACCGGCCACCACTTCATCATAGGTAGGGGGCGTGTTCGTGGAAGGGAAGGTATGGAAAGGGATGATGTCACCGTGTCTGCCAGGCTTTGTATCGCTCAGCCAGGCTTGGCGTGCTCAGCATCCACCCATAGTGTGTTATTGGAAGGTTCATGCGAGCACATAGGAGCGGGATGCTTTTCGTCGACAAATCAGGCGCTCCAGGAATCCACATATGACACAATGGATGGCAATCGCTGCAACCCTGCTGTCTCCATCGAGACCCCTTGCAACTGTCACATGCTGTTGCCCTGTTTGTCCACTCATGAACCGTTGAGTCCACATGACTAGCTCAGTAACACTTGCAGATGTGCATCAACACACACACACACACACACACACACACACAAACACACATACACACAGCCTATGTACATGTGTGAAGCCATGTGTCCTATTGTCTGTTACAACTGTATAATCCATTATTACTCCATGTTGGGCTCTCATACACAAAGACATTTGCTCTCAAAGGCTTTCCCGAAGACAAGATTAGCAGGGCTGCAAATGGGGCTATGTTTTGTTCAGTAAGATTTAAAATGGTGTAAGAAATGTAAGGTCTTAAATGTTGTGCAGTGGTTTCTGCATTTGGGGAGCGATGACGAGAGAGCTGAAACGAGTATCACCTCAAAAGAGATTATGTTTGCGAGCGTTTTTCTGAACAGCACACTGACTCTTATCTCTTCATTAGACAAGTAAAACAGTATTTCATGGCCTGCAATTTGCACACATGTAATTGCCTACTGGTGCTAATGATTGCATGGTTATTAGTCGAGCAGCTAATTAAAGCTTTGGTGAAGAAGGATGTTTTTTTTTTTAGAAGTTATTTAGATTCTTTACTAGCAACACCACTGGAGTGATTGATTTAGTAGCCTTGTATCTACATACCAACCTGGTAATAAGTCCCAGGCAAGCGCCACCATTAATGCAGCTGTTAAATGTTACTGCATAATCAATCATTGCAAACACACGCCTTTAACTTCCTAATGAGCAGGAGAGCCTTGAGGTTGGACTTGCAGCACTGCACCTATACAGCCCAGACGGGAGGCTCAAGTGCTGACTGGGACAAAGGGCTCCAGTGCAGGTGTACCATTTGTCAGCCTCTGTCCTTTTGTGCGGACGGAGGCCACGAGCTGCTGCCGTCCATACTGTACGCTCCAGCCCTGAATCACACAGCCGCGCTGTGAATCATCGACCTCAGACCGGATTCCTGCGTTGTGCTCAGCGAAGGAAATATTCAGATATTGGAAGAGTCAGACACATTTGGGGGTTTTTACACTCAGGAAAAGAAGGGTAGCTCAAGGGTTGTTTGATCAGCAAAGTTGTGGTACAATATGTGTAATGTTAATGACTCAAAGTGGGCTGTAATAGTTCAAATAACAATGAAGAATGAGGACAGCCTCATAAAGAAGCCAGTGCCGTACTAAAACACTCTGTTAAAACTGCTGATTTACAACATTTGATCCCAGTAAGTCTCTGTGACATTTTCATCTAAATAAGGTCTAGTTTTCCACTCTCTATATCTGATTCATATACAGTGACTCCAGCTCCTGCTGGGCAAACAAATCCATTGTCACACGGCAAGCTACGTGTTTTTATGTTTTCGCAGTAATAAAAGAACTGAGTAGTTAGTGTGAGCTAATCTACCATAGCTAGAGCCCCTTATCATTAAAGGCATTCTTTTGCCGGTTTTTGAAATGGGAATGCTCACTCAGCCTTAGCAAAAAGACGTGATGTTGGTTACCCCACTGAACATTAGCACAAGTTGAGTCAACATTAGCCATGCTAAGATTGAAAATCACTGCACAGAATGTCCTGCTGTCATTAATTTGGACAAAGTGGTGGTAACAATAGACCAGCCTCTCCTGTGTTCTGTGAGGTAAAATTGTTGTTCTCGTCAATGGAGTCTGGTGGCTATGAAGAAAGGATATACAATGGCTTCAGTTCCCCGTCTTCTGTGCAGACAATCTGCTTATTCTATTCTTGCTTATTCTAAAAGTAATTGTAGAATATGTTATTCGCACTGGCTAAAGATAGGGGCATATATGTTATCATCATGAAAGCGACAAACGGTGAAACATTGTTTGTAGGACCTAGAAAAGTCGCATTTTGTAGCGAAAACATACATATTTAGATCAAAATGCCAAGGAAATCTACAGTAAGCTACAGAAGTAGGGCCCAATTGATATGGGACCTTTGAGGCTGTTACTAGTCAGATCAATTTTAGAGGAAAAATTAACCTTTTACAGATATGGTGACCAAAATAGTTGGGGTCCTACGCATTACTGCCCATCCACTGGTGCTTTTTAACCACCTGTAGGAGATAATGACACCATTTATAAATCACCCCCAAGCATTAACTTCTGCATTTTATGCTCTGTGAAATAGTTTCCATATTGACCAATCGTGTCAGTCAACTGATAGTTCTTCCATTGCTCTTGTTCCTAACAGAATTATATTTAAATCTTAAAAATCCCCCAAAGGAATGGACTGGCCCTTTTAGCTTATGCAGATCTGGATAAATTAAAGCACTAATGTTTATTTGGGAACATAGTGTGTGTGTTAAAAACCACTAAAACCAAACAGTACCATGAAATTGCCACCTACAGAAATTTATCAAGATCCTCCAATGGCGATCTTGTTGATGATCATTTATAGAACTATTTATAACTCCGTGAACCTTTCTGAAAGCGTTCTGCCATGTTTTCAAGGCTAACGAACCATTTTGTGGTGCAATAGTAAACCCTCTCTGGCTCAGAGTGTAGATCTGGAGTGACATATGTAGCGAGGCAGAAGTCTGTTTTTAATTCTGATCCCAGCGAGCGAGATATGACTCTGGAGCATCCTACCGTTAATATGCGAATTCAGGTCATGGTTTTTACGGGATCTGAATGAAGCCTATTTACCGAAAAGCATCTCTAATTGACATCAGCCACTGAAAGCAATCACTGAACCAGCTGTAAAGCTCAATCTGGGAATGAAGCCCGTAATGTTATAACGTACATCCACGCCTGTTGTTCTCCATTGGGTTCCATTCAATCAACAAATTCTTGGCATTTCTGTCCCGGCGGGTGTTTGTCAATGTGTGACATTGTGATTGCTTCTCTCAGTTGATATGTTTGTTTAAGGGCATTCCTCTGAACACGAGTGACCTATAATGCTTTTTGAAGTGGTGCATGGAGAAAAAGAAGTGAAAAACCGAGTCAAAAACACGATATGGAAGAATTTAACCGGATAATTCGGTGTCAAACTTGTGGTCAGAGAAAATTCAATCATGTTTCCTTTGAGCATGCTCAACAGCTACAAGTTCCTCAAGTGAAGCCCCAGGATTTAAAGGCCCCATAATCTGATCGTGTTTGACAGGCCGGGGGCATCCAAGTTATAAAAAGACGAAGGGAGAAAAAAACAACAACACATCCCCTTAAAAATGTTTCTTTATGCAGAGTCCCCCGAGCAAGAGAGGAACACTTCATCACATCTGACTGAATCTATTGGCCTTGTTTTCCCAAACTGCATGGCCACATTCTGCAGCGAGGACCAATTTGGGGTGATGGAGAAGGAGCAGGGTGGGGGGGGAGGTTGGGGTGGATTAGTAAAAAAAAAAAAAAAGTTGCTTGGGAGAGAAGAAGAAGGGGGGACAAAGAGGGGTAGTCTTGTGGGCAGGTGGGTGAAGCCTGATGGAGAGTGATTAGACTTTTTTTTGTTTGTTTTAAAGGTGGTGAGGTGCAGGGGGTAGTATTGTAGTCTGTGAGGAGGGTGTGCTGGATGAAAAGAAAAGCGAGCCGGGAGAGAGGAGTGAGGGACGAGGACGAAGGAGGAGGAGGAGTGGTCGGGAGGCCAGCGGCAGAGAGAAAGGGACGATTACTCAGGGCTGACTGCTCCCTCAGTCGGGGACAGTGAAGCTGCTCATTCAGACAGAATATGGTCGAGGCCGGTTCGAAGGCTACATTCGCCCTGGAATCTGGAGTGATTGAACCCACATCTGAGGTGCCAGCCGCGCTCTTCCCCTGCCCCCGTCCCTGCCGAGGTTAATTGCCATTAATCGGTGTTGCTGTTAACTTTCTTTTTCGTTGGCTTCCTCTCCCAACATGAGGCTTTTTCTGCTTACCAAAGTTCATTCTTTCTCTCTTTCTGTCCCCTCCTGGACTTCTTTTTTTTTTTCCAATCTGACTCTTTTTTTCTCTCCCCCCCCCCCCTCCCCAACATTACTTCTCCTTCTCTTTCCATCTACCCCTTTCTCTCTCTCTCGCTCTCTAATAAGTTCCAGATGTGGTTCTTGCATTCCTCTGGTCGGTGGAGAGAGAAAGAGAAGAGGGGAGGAGGAGGGGGGTGGTATGAGTGGGGGGGAGGGGACAGGAGGAGAAGCACATGAATTAAAACAGGGAGCGCATGATGAGGAAGAGGAGCCCATGTACTGTAACACACACACACACACACACACACACACACAGATATACACACTAACGTGCGCTGGAAAACATGCGCACA
This sequence comes from Centropristis striata, assembly GCF_030273125.1. Taxonomy (NCBI): domain Eukaryota; kingdom Metazoa; phylum Chordata; class Actinopteri; order Perciformes; family Serranidae; genus Centropristis; species Centropristis striata. The sequence goes on from NC_081533.1 coordinate 25,645,061, forward strand.
CACACAATCAGAGGGAGGGAGAATGGATGCATTTGTGTGTGTGTGTTTAAGGGGATGGGGGAGGGGGATGTCGGTCCTGTAACCTCAAAAGTTTTGGGACATTCTCCTCCTCCTCCTCCTCCTCCTCCTCAGTCCCCCCCTCTCCTCCTCCTCGCCCCCTCCCTCCGCAGGAATGTGGCTGACGCTGATGATGTCACTTCATTTCTCCGCTCTCCCAGTTTCTGCTCCTCTACAGGGACAGGGCCGAGAGACAGAGAGATTCAGCTTGCTCCATCCATCTTCCCTTTCAGATTACAACATTAGGGTCAGCCGTCCAACTAAATCGCTTACCGCGGAACGACAACGCTCGCCGTCCCGTCGTCATGTAATATAACAGCCTGCAGGCTAAATTGTTGCCGACTACAAATAATGAGTGAGCCATCTCTTAGTAGTAATAATCATCAATGGCTTCTAAGTCCAGTCATTAAAAACATTTTGTTCAGATGCAACTATCAACCTAATTCAATCAGCCAAATACCCTAATAGTACCCTCGAGGCTCACCTTAACTCAGATTACCCATGTTTATTAGCTCTAGATTAGCCTTTATCCAGTTTACATCTTGTCATTTCACGCTAATGGAAATCTCTACATTTTATGTATAATGTATATAATAAGAAAACTGTACTGGATGGTCAGTGTCAGTCAGTTGCTGACCATTAAGAGGAAGAATAAATAAAAAGTTAAATAAATAGCTATCACCATTTCTCAATCACCCAACGTATCATTTTCTGCATTATATGATCTGTTAAAAAAAGTTTTTATAGCAGCACATATCGAATAATATACACACTAATACCAATAGATACCGACATGTCTGTGATAGGCCAATATCAGCCACTACTATCAGCTGCCCATATATTGACCGAGCTCTTACAATATGTAGTGGAATACAGATTAAAACTTTAAAAAAATAACCTTCCCAACTGTGGTTGTTTGGGACTGTAAAGTTTTACCTCACCCAACTGAGAAAACATCTTTTTATGGACCTGTCATGTTGAAACAGAAAAAGTGTCGCAACAGAATTTGAACTGCACAATTGTCTGAAATAAAAAATTTCCCTTCATTAACACAAGGGACTCAAACTGTGAGCAACAGCACTGGACCAAGTCATGTGGTAATAAGTACGATAGGGTATTTCAAAGAAATAGATCCTACATGGATCTATGATTTCTGGAATGTGACACTGCTGTTTTTTTTGGCGGTTTGACCATCACAAGTTAGTTCTATTAGATTGGAGAGAAAGCAGACAACTTTAATCCTGATCTCTCCAAACTGAGCAACTCACACCAAAACAAACTAAAGTTGAATACAACTGCACTCTAGGGTTGGGCTGATGGACAATGCCATCGTCTACAGGGCGCTACAGGAAGTTAGCATTTTAGCGCCCTGGGGTCTATCCTCTCAAACAATGAGGATTTTGAATGGGTTTTTGGTTAGATGTCTAAAATACTTCTGAATTTTGAAGTTTTTATGTGTCCTTAAAAAGGTGGTTGCTAACAAGAAGCTAAATGAGACTACAGTGGTTGTCGGGGGCATTACACATAATCACTCTCTCATTAGTCCGCCTCAAAGCCTCTAGTGTACATTATGTAAATAAACAGTTTATTAGGCTATTGATTCGCTAGCTAGTCAAAAGTACTGGTTAGCTTATCGGAGACCATCTGAAGGATAAAGGCTGTGACGTAGAAGTCATGCAACTGTGGTGTAGTAAGCTGTAGCATAATGTTAGCTTTTTTCTTTCGTTGGCTGCATTTTTTGATGATGCAAGATTGACTTAAGAAGTGCAACTGAAGGTGCAAACTCTGTCACATCAACGGAAGTAAAGATAATTGATTAATTAATTCATATGTGAAAGAATGCACTTATTTTCACGGTCTATTTAATGTACTCATTTCTGGTGAAGGAATTAATAAGATGATGATGATTCTTCACGGTGGATATTATAGCCCCTGTAGTGGGTTTTGTGTTCATATGATTTGAGCAGTTTGGATGACTTGCGCTGACAATATCATCATCCATCGTGATGTTTCACTGTGGACATCATCATATATCAATTTGGTAGACATTGCCCAACCCTGAGAAAAAAAACATGTATTTCTGATTTTGGGTTGAACCGTTCCTTTAAGATTTTTATAAGAGGATGCTCCTATTGATTGGACGAGTTGTATTTTTCTCATGCAATCCAAAGGCTTTAAAAGTCTACAATGATCAACTCAGATTTATTATCACCCCACTCACTTTGCTTTCCAGTCTTTAAGTGTGTTTGCTATCAACAAAGAAGCCTCCTCTTCAAAGCAACAGTATGCACTGATGGCGATATTGGCGAGGGGCTCTGTATGAATATTACTTCGCCTCTAGGAGGTCAAGGCCCCGGGCTTTTATTGGATGGTTTGTGACAGATGACATTGCAAGAAGCTACAGTACATACCAATAAAATTAGATTACACTGGATTGAATTAAAGCAGACCTTGAAGGAGGTGATTTATCGATGGGACGGTGCTTGTAAAATTGTCCCGCTGGATTCCATTACCATGGCGTGCTGAGGTGCACCGGCGGACCATCTGAAAGCTGTCACAGCTGATAGTGCGGGTGTTTACACGCTGGATCACGTGACATTTGAAAGCAGAGTGACTTTAGGAATGGGTCGCTGCCCAAAATCAATGGGGAACTACTGCCTTGATTATTGATTCATAATGATATCGATTGTGCCAGTTGAATTCTGTGGCGACCCCTGCGCTACAAGCTGCACAGCACCAGGGATGATGCTAGGTCATTGATGCATTAAACTCTGAAAAGGACGCAGTAAACTCACTGTCCACCTCATTTTCCCCATGAAACACGATACATTGTGATCAACAAAGTCGTGTTAGAAATTACAATAACCAGCAAGAGAAACCTGCTGTCAGCAAACCAGACAAGTGCTGTTGGAAGCGTCAGCGCAGAAGAGATCCCGTGTACGGTTTCCCTACATACTAGTAGGGTTGTCACAATACTAAAATTTTCAACTCGATACGGATACTCAGGATAAAAACAAAGACCCCGAAATTAAACAGAAATATTTTTATTAACAAGAAAAATGCAACATGTAAAAATTAACAGAACCACAGGTTAAATATTTATAATAAAAAACAGTTGTGCAAAAAGAAACTGCAACTATGATAACAAGATTCAGATACTGGATACTTTTGAAAATGAGTATTGTATCCGGATACAACGTTTTAGTATTGATACTTTTTTGAGTATCGATACTTTTGATAACCCCACATGCTAGTTTAGCCAGAACCACAACAACTAGTCCGTCAACACAGATTTAATTTCAACAATTAAGAATATGAACTTCATTAGTAAATAAACTGATATTTTAGCGTCAATGGTTTTTACTATACTTTGAGCGGTGGCTGCCATTGTTAAGCTCATATGCCCATACATCCCGATCCAGCTTAGTTTTTCTCGAAGAATTTGTTTTCATTTGAATTTTAAGGTTCTTTTTAGGTTGAAATTGAACATAAAATATAAATGATCAATTTAAATGATTACGCATGATTATTAATCAAACCACATAACAGTATTTTTAGTAGTTAAAATTAACCCTACCTTGACAACAATAAAAAGCTGCTTACATAAATTCACCAAAAATAATAATCATCCAAAAGTATATAAAACAATCAGAGTGGGTCCATTCTGCATAATGAATACTTTTACTTTTGATACTTTAAGTACATTTTGATGCTGATACTTTTGTATTTTTACTTCAGTATGTTTTGAATGCAGGACTCTTACTTGTAGTGGAGTAATTTCAGTGTGGTATTAGTACTTTTACTTAATATGACTTGTATTTATGTTGCTTGAAAAATGTTATTTTATTTTAATTTTGTATGTAATGCCGATGTGATAGTTGTTTTCTACTAAACTTCTCAGATTTGACAATTGGTTAATTTCAGATTTTTTGAACATACACAAAAACGTAACCATACCATGCCATACCAACATCAAAGGAGTTAAACGCTACAATTTCTCAAGAAATAAACATTCTATTGTGGACCCATTAAACCAGTCAAATCCCAACCTGTGGGTCCCTTTGGACTCGCTACACTGAAAACCTATCAACATCACTGCAGCACACTGCTGCCGAGCAGCAGCTTGATATGTATGTATCCCCTTGTTCGAGCTTATCCAGAGGACGGCTATTGTTAGTTCTGGTCACCCTTGGTTACAGCAGAGTATTCTTTGTCAGCCTCTCGGCACGCCGGCCGCACAAAAGCTCGTGGATTACCAGCGACGGGGCCGGCTTTCCATCGCTTGAGCATATTCATGTGCCCGTAATGTGTCAGATGCCTCGTCCATGAATTATCATTGTGTCAGTGGTCCTCACTGGCAGTAGCTATGGTAACAACGTCTGTAACAGAGGTTTGGTACAAATAAAGCTCTTCAGATGGATGTGAATGCGAGCATGAGAGGAGCCTCAGAGAACAGAGGGGCGTCACACATTCATAGAGAACGCACACCTTGACAGAAGCATATCGCGGCGGTATCGAAATGAACAGACAAAGAGCAGGAAGCCTTGTCCTCCCACCACAGCAACCATTTTGATAGTAATGGAGAGAAGGAATGAGAGGGTGGAGGGAGGGATGGAGGGAAGGTATGAAGGTAAAAAAAGGTAGCCCAAGAAGGGAATGAGGTGGTCGGCGGAGGGAGGAAGGAGGCGGGATCATTTCTAAGTAGATGCGCGGCAGACAAAAGGAAGTGAATGGGGAATGAGAAGGGGGCAAGGCCACAAAAGAGACGAAGAAAGAGAGAGGTCGCCGAAGCTAGTAAAGGGGGAGGACGGCAAGGTGAGGTGACAGAGGAAAAGGGAGCGAGCAGGCAGACAATGCGGCAAACAAAGGAAGGAGTCTGTGTCTTTTTCTTTCTGGATCTTTCTCTCCTCTGCCCTGATCTTCCCTCTGCTCCGCCCCCCCACCTCCAGGAGTCACCTTTGTGTCTGAGTGACAGGGTGTCAGCGGGCTCAGCTGGTTGCCTCCTTTCACTCCCCTCGCTCCTCTCCATCTATGTCTCACGCTCGTTCCTATAGCGCCGTCACCATGGTTACAGGTTATTATGGCCGTCCTGCCAGGCAGCCATGTTGTTGAGAGAAGGCAGGCACAGGTGGTAGAGTTCCCACAGCCACATAAACAGAGGGAGGAACTGCAGAGTGAAGTGGCACGAGCATGGGAAAATCATAATCAGGATTATTTTTGGTCAGTGTTGAGATCATGATTATTCAACACAACTGACTTTTGAGTCATTGTTTTTTATTGAACTCTAAAACAAAAAAACTTGTCTTTTTAACAGTGGATTGTCTTCAACTTTAAAAAAACAACACCTGAAAATGAATGATAATAATAAAAAAAGATAAATATGTAAAATAAAATAAATGATAAGCACTGGTGTAAAAATAAAATAAATAATGTATAAATAAATATACATTTAAATAAATAACTAATAATGTAAAATTAAATAAATAGTATATAAATAAATATACATTTAAATAAATAACTAATAATGTAAAATTAAATAAATAGTATATAAATAAATATACATTTAAATACATATTTCATAAAAATAATACATTCAACTCAATTAGATCAAATAAATAAGATCATGTTGTAATGTAAGTGTACTTCCACAACCTACTGGAGTCTTGTAAACATATATTTAATATACATAAAAAATAAAATTAAAATAAATGTGATCAAATATGTTGTAGTGCACTACCACAACCTATTATATATTAAACAATTGCTAAACTATGTTTAACATAAATCCAGTAAAGAAATTGATAGATGTGTAAAATAAAATAAATAGTAATAATGTAAAAAAAATAAAAATGTGAAAATAAATATACATTTAAATAAATAATCTAAAAATAACACATGAAAATTAATTATATATATATATATATATATATATATATACATACACACACATACATACATATTAAATAAATGTCATCAAATATGTTGTAGTGCACTGCCACAACCTAATGGACTTTGGTGAAACTATATTCAACATACAGAAATAAAGAAATAATAATATATCCAGTCAGTAAGGGACGGGGTGCGCTGGATTTACAACACAAGACAATAGGAGGGCATCACTGCAAAACAGAATGTTGCGTAATAATCATTTTATCTTGATGATCTTGTTTTCCTAATTGTTGGGAGTCGCAATCCTAATTAAAAAATATAATTAGATTAATTGCCCAACCCCGCTAGATACACTCCTGCACTACATGTCTGGAGTTTAGAGCTGAAACAATAGTTTATTTATTGATTAGTTGGCTGTAGTTTGGGTTCATGTATAGGCAACTGGCACCTGGAATTCTGTCCCAGAACCCAACAGTACATTTAATCTGTAATCTGTAACCTTGTAATAACAAAAATGGAATTTCAGTTGTTAAAATATGTTCTCAGTTTCAACATTGACATTTATTTGGAGCATTTTGTTTTTTATTAGAACATTTTACACACCACACATAAAATAAAACTTCCCCTTCCTCCAAATCCTCCAGTCTGTGACCAGGGCAAAGCTCGACACTAATACAGTACACTCTTCAGCTTTTAGAAATATTTTGTATTTAACCAGGTGTTTCCTCAGGTGAGACGTGTTATGAACAAGCTATAGGGGTGACGTAGTATGGCTCTCTCTTTCTCTATTACTAGTTACTCTAAACGTGAATTCGTACATGGTAGGACTGAAGTAATTTGGTCATTACCTTAAAAACTATGTTCAGTAATCCAACCTTGTTGGATGAATAGTAGTTAAAATCAAGCTTTTATATCACTGCAAACTGAATATATTTTAATTGTGTTGTAAAAAAAGTCAATATTGACTAAAATAAGCAGCATTATAATTTTTTGCCATAATCAGCTCTACTAATTTCTGACATTCTGCATACTGGAGTAAATTAATCAATAATGAAAATAATAATTGCTTGCAGGCTACACGCATCGTACTGTGCATACACCATGCATACATTCATAAAAATGCATGTAGATGCATAAATATTGCATGCATACAACAATGCATAGTGCCGTCCTGCTTTAAATCCTCACATCTCTGGGACCAGCTTTTTAGGAGCTAAAACAAACATTTGTAATTTGAATAAGTTTTGTGAATTAAAAAGGGAACTTAAGAAGAGAGAAGTGTAGCGGTGGAGTGCACAGTGTCTCAGACGCTCTGAGCTGTCGGTGCACACACTGACTGATGGACTGACACTTAACTGTATGGACAGTCATATATAGACAACAGGGAGGGTGAAGTCAGTGCCGCATGACTCCTATGGCTGCAACTTTGTCCTGAAACAGTGATGTCATCCTCCTCCATTACACTTCACAGCTCCGTGTCTGTGGACCTCGCCGTCTCTTTGTTCCCCTTCTCCTGCATCTCATTTTGAGGCAGCCCCTCCGTAACACCAACACATCGGCCACACGCAGAGGCGATATGGAATTAGACAGATAACAAAATCAATTTGGAGCGGATTGACTAACAGTGAAGAGAGAGGGGAGGGTGAAAGAGAGAAATAATGAGGGACCAGTGCGGCCGCCTGACTATTAATTGGATAGGTGGAGGGAGGATGAGGTCATTGAAAAATGTTTTTTCAGGAAAATGGGTGTACCAAGCACTGGGGAGGATTTCATCAGACACACAGATGCACATACGCGTGTGCGCTCACAGACACGCTCGTACAGAAAAACTTTTTTTGGGCAGTTACTTTACACGTCAGCTGTTGCTATGGTGACGCAAGTCTGTGATCCAGCCAAGGCGCGGGATTGGCTGGAGAGGAGCGAGGGAGAGGAAAGCAGGGGGGACTTTGTCGGAGAGGTACAGAGGGGTACGGGGAGGGGGGCCCAGACACAAAGATAATTAGATCGATGCATAACAATCCATACAAATGCCATTTTATTTAATAGCATCAGGTTTAATGAGACTGAATGAACCTTTCCCAGAAGCCTCTACTGCACAGCATCACTTCCAGCCTCCTGTCCCAGAGACAGACGAGGCGAGCCTGTATTTAAATGCTGTACAGCAAGCTTTGACATTCAGCACCTAGCAGCAGGGCGTGTGGCAAATTAAGGAATGCAGGGCATACGAGCAGCACACTTACTAAAAATAGCTCGTTGCATGCATATACCCTCTCAGTCATTTTCAACAACAAATTGATGGTTCATTACCTTGCTATTAAAACACCACTGCATGGCGCGAGGTGCGAGGTGCTCTTGGGCTAAATTGCTGTGGTTGTTCACACTGTGGCGGCGTGTGGCCATGCTTTTGGTGAGTCACCCGTCCAAGCTGTGCGTGC